>NC_056739.1:625066038-625253277 GCF_019279795.1 Protopterus annectens
TGGGCAAAGTAACTAGCCAAGCCTTCTTGCCTAACATGGGTAGAAGTTGCTGCAGTGTTAACATTTTGAATTTTGGAATATCCAGGAAAGTATTTAGGATTTACAGGTTCAGAATTGGTCTCCAGGCTTTGTCCTTTCTGGGTACCAGGAAAAGTCTCGAGTAAAATCCTTGTCCCTGTTATTGCTGTGGTACTCTTTGAATAGCTCTCATGTCCATGAGAGCAGAAATTTGTTTTTGTGCCTCTGCCCATTGGTTTTGTGGCAGGTCTGGCATAGCTTTTGATTTTGAAAGGGTGTGAAAGTGGAACCTGTAACCCTGAGAAACAATATTCAGTACCCATTTGTCCTGGGTGATCATGTGCCAATTTTGTGAGGAAAGTGCTAGCTTTCCCCCTAAGGGTGCTGCCAAAAGTTAAGTGCTTGGCATTTGTAAAGGGAAGTGATTGGGACTGTTTCCTATAAGGTTGTGATTTGTTTTCTCCTTTGGGGGCTGAAACACCCCATTGTTTAGGTCTGTATAAGCCTTGGGGCTGAGATCTGCCTTTTGGACGTCTGTACCTGCCTCTGTGGCCCGTCTGACATCGTAAAGGACCAATTTTTAGAAGGCCAGTTTCTGCTAAATCTAGGTGGCTGAACCTGTAAGAAATCCTTTACTGTCTGCACTGACTTTGCTTTATCCTCCCTTTTCTTTAACACCTCTTCTGCCTTAACACCAAAGTATCAAGCTGTATTGAAGCATCCAATAATTTTACTTTAACATGATCAGGTAAATTTTGTTCTTTTAACCAAGCATGCCTTCAAATGACAGAGCATGTAACTGTGGCTCTGCAAGAAGCCTCTAATGAATCAAAACCACACTGCAGAGTATGCTTTCCAACTTGTTCAGTTGCATGCAATAAATCCTGCATTTCCTTATTGTCAGGACATTCTGAGTTTGTAAGCATTTTGTTTTAATAAAATCATTAGGTATTGTTGATATTTAAGCATGTGAAACTGGCAGTTTAAAGCCCTTGCAGCTAAAGTAGCAGAAGTGTAAACTTTCTCCCCCATCTATCCAGAGATCTGGAATCCCTATCAGAGGGGACAAGTTTTTTTGCAGTGGAAGCCTTAACCCCTTTGGGACCCTGAGAAATTGTTTCTGGGTCGGCAGCAGGGTTTTTATAGTACCTATCTGGCTTGACTGGTGCAGGGGGTCAAGAATCAGGAGACAAACTGGTTTCAGAAAAAACATCAACATCATCTAGTACAGGTGGGATACCAAGGGGCCTGTGCTGAGGCAGTAAAAGAAAATCTGAGCCTTTTCTTGGATTCTGAATAATCCTGGCTCTCCCAATGAAAATGCTCCCTCATGGTGTGCATGGTTTCTCCAAAAGAGTAATCCTTAGGAGGAGAGGCTGAAGGGATAGATTCTTCAGCATCAGAGTCCTCATAGGGAGGAAGAGAAAAATCCCTGTTCCGAAGAGGAATCAAAGGAAATAGAAACCTGGTCAGAGGAGTCATAGTCAGTGTCTTGCCTAGGCCTTTTATCAGGAGGGGGATGGGAACCCCTGATCTAAGTAATTAAGTCTTGGGCCATTTTAAGCATGTTTCTTTGGCATGGATGACTGTTCAGGAGAATGCTGCATTTGTTTCTTTGTCTTTAATGGTGTTTTAGACTTTGCCTTGGCTGCTGAAGTAGACTTGATAGTAAGCTGTGTAGGTCTGAAAACACCCTCAGAAGCCGATGCCTGCTCAGCAGCTCTGGACCCATCTGAGGAAATAGTTTCTGTAGGCCCAATACCTTGAGTTTCCAGAGGGCAAGTTGTCTCCACGTGGGAGTCGGAGGCGGCCTGTGGTTCTGAGGTAGTAGGTGTCAGGGGCTGCGAAAGCACCTCACTGAGAACCGACGACTGGCCTTGAAGAGGCTTCTTCGTCGGTTTTGGACCTCGGATGCCTGTCCTTTTCTTTGTCTTTGTATTATTTTATGGATTCTGGTCGTCGGTTATTCCAATGGCATTATGTAGTTAAACCTTCGGCCAAATTAATGTAAAGCAAAATCAAACAGACGCTTAATAGTGCATTGGTTGAATCTAGCACAAAACTGACAACTAGCAATGTTGTGGTCAGGGCCTAGGCAAGGAATACAGTAAGAGTGAAAATCCTTATGAGGCATTTGCTTCCCACAATAAATACAACTGTTAACTTTTACTGACATCGGTCTGGAGCAAGAAAAAGTTTCCCCAACAGGGTACTTACCTTTATTGAAGACTTCGGTTCTGAAATTCAATTTCGAAAATCTCAGGAGTCGGCCAAACGGCACTTGCGAACTGCTTTTGCTTCGGGCACCACGCGGCAAGAAAGACAAAAGAAAATGGCATCGGCTGCATGTTTTATACCCCTGGCGCACTGACATCAGGGAAGAGGCGACAGCAACAGACATCTGACCTAGACTTTGGAATTCTGGCCGACTGCGGGTAGCCTGCCAGCAGGATAACCCAAGTGTAATGACTGCAACAGTTAAACATGATGAACATCCAAGCTGTCAGCTTGAGACTGGAAATGTTCGGTTGAGTCAACCCTTGTGGGTGCAAGATCAATTCTGGAGTTGGATCCAGAATCCATGGTTGGTGTACTAGGTGAGGCCAAATGAAGGGAAACCAAATTTGCTGTGGCCAGTAAGGAGCAATGAGGATTACTCTGCTTCCCAGTTGAAGGGCCTTCTTTAGAAATTGGGGGATCAGGGGAAAGGGAGGGCAAGCATACAGAAGTCTCATGGGCCACTCGTGTAGCAGAGCATTCCCTCAGGGATTCCCCCTGTGGGGGGATTGGGATAAAGCAGCTGCTGTACTTGATTTCCTGGGGAAGCATATAGATTGCAGCAGGGCTGGCCCTAGCAGATGAAGATCTTTGCCGCCATGTTTTGATTAAGGGACCACTCATGAGGTAGTAAGATACATCTGCTCAGCTTGTCTGCAATCACGCTGGAAATCCTGGGAATATGCATTGCAACCAAAAGCGTTTGGAAGCTATCGCCCATTACCAAATTCTCATGGTGTCTTGACACAACGGGTAGGACTGCCATCAATTTTATTACACCGATATGCAGATTGGCCTCTATGTCTGACCACGTGCCTTGGACTTCTTCCCCAGAAAAAGCCCTTGCTCCCTATCAGGGAAGCGACTCAGGTCACTGCAGCCCTGGGTTGAGATGGGGAGAAAGGGTGACTCCATAAGTCCTCCTCTGGCTTCATCCACCATATTAAAACTACTTTGCGCCATTTTGTTATGTGAATTTGTGAAGACATAGGATGATGCGAGGGATACCACTGCGTCATTAGGAGCCACTGGAGAAGCCTCATGTGTAGTCTTGCTAGAGGAACTACTGTAATTCATGCGGCCATTGAATCCAGAAGTTGAACAACCACCCGAGCAGAGACTTGGTCTCGACGGATTATCACCTGGAGTTGGGACCTAATTCTTTCCAGTCTGTGATCTGGGAGAGAAACCAGGCACGACTGGGTATTGAAAGTTGCTCCTATAAATTCCAAGGTTTGAGAAGGAGTTAGGTTGCATTTCTTCCAGTTTATAGAGATTCCTAAGAATTCTGCCAGTGCGAGTGTAGTTTATGGCGGTCACCAGTAGATGCTTGGTGGGTGAGGTAAGGAGCCAATAGTGTAAGTATGGAAACACCCAGAATCCTTGAAGTCTCAAGTGAGCTGTTACCATTGCCATGCATTTAGTGAACACTGTGGGGCTGTAGAGTCCAAAGGGCAGTGCTCGGAATTGGTAGTGAATGGCCGGAAGTGAAGGAATATTCTGGAGTACTTGTCAATTTTTATGTGGTAATATGCATCTTAAAGATTTATTGACCATATCCAATCATCTTTCTCCAAAAAAAGGATAGACTGAACCGTGACCATCCGTAACTTTTTCTGGGTGACAAATTTGTTCAGAAAGTTAAGATCCAAAATTGGGCTCCAGCCCTGTCTTTTTTGGCACTAAAAAGAATCTTGAGTAGAATCCGGATCCTATTTGGTCTCGTGGGACTGCTTGAATGACTTTTTTGAGACAGCTTTCTTATCTTAAGCTGCTGCTTCCTTTTGACTGGATGTAACGTTGGGAATTTGTCTTGACGACCTTGGGTAAATGTTGAATGGCATGTGGTAACCTCAGGCTATTATCGTCTGCACCCAAGAATCAGTGGTTTGCCAGGGAGAGTAGTGCAGAGAGAAACTTCCCCCAATTGCTTCCAGAGCAAAGCAATTGGGCCGCTCTTCAGGACTGCTGGTAGGGCTTAACAGAGAAAGAATCTCCCTGGTTACACACGCCCCCTCTGCCTCTGTGGAGGTGCCTTCCAGAAGAGTTACCCCCCTCTGCCCTTGGAAATAAACTCGCCACGTGTGTCACAGAATGAACCCTGGGATTTCTTGTGCCACATCTTTCCACTCCTCTGATTCCAGGAGCAGTGACACTGGGGAATGGAAAAATGTATGCCCATGGCAGACAGGGCCTTGCCATCCTTCTCACACCTGGCTAACGTGTCTTTCACTGTTGGGCCAAAAAGGGAAGAACCTTTCACTAGAGCATTCAAAAAGGGAGACTTAAAGGGGTCCGCAAAGTCACAAAGGTGCATCTAGGTGTGACATCTCATGACGCCTGAACCCACCACTCCAGCCATACCTCTCAAAACTGGAAACATCAAAAATCTGGACAAAGGCCCATGAAAAATAGGCACAAATCTGTACGCTGATTAAAATACAATTTGCATACATAATTATGCAACCCTGCCCACTCCAATGGAATTGTGGGATATCAACTTTAAAATGCAAACTGAAGAACAGACCACCAAAATATGGCCCCAGAAACCCAGACCCTGTAGTAAATAAGCACTTTCTTTTAAATGTGTAGCAATGATGTTCACTGTGAATGGAGAAGATTAAGAACCTTAGAATTTTGTTTTCGGTGACTTGCAGTATGCGGGTTTTAGGGTAAAAGTAGTGCATTTAATGGTAGGCAATATTCTAATCTTAGCAAAAGAATATTACAGTTTGTAGGACCTCAGTGTCATTCTTCATGGCCTTCTGATCAGTGGCGTAGCTACAGTTTGTGCCACTTGGGGCTGTCTGAGTTTGCCACCCTTCCCTCCTCACAAAATCATGGTTGAATGGGGCCTACCCATATAAACCCCTCCCCTGCAGCCATTCCAGTGTCACATTACTTGGCTATTTTGCCCTATTTACCTTAAGCACTTTAATGTTCATACTGCTTAACTTATACGATGATTTGGATTTAATTTAAAAGTTTTATTTTACAGCACAAACACCAATATACAACTGCTAAACAAAGCAATGCAGTCTCACAATGAACACAGACTTGGCATTAAAACTTCTCTGACCTTGAAACTCACAATCATTGAAACAGCACCGACTGAAATCCACATTCAAAGAAAAATGCATCTAGCCAATGGCAAATAAAAATTAACTTTGGGCTGTTTTCAAATCATAGGCCCCTTCCACATGAAACATACATGTGTTCTTTGATGCACCTTACTGATTGCATTAAATTATATTCCTAGTATGATGCACTACAGTTGTTAGAGGGTTTTTAAATTTATTGTTTTGAACAATTTACCAGTAAACAATGAAACAAAATGCATGCACCAATAATGACAAAACTGCCAAATTCAGAACATTTCCATCAGAAAAGTCTACTTAAACTTCTAAAATCCACCAGTATCAGTAAATATGCACAATATCTGCAGAAGTCATCTAAATAATTCCACATTAAACAAGAACAAAAGTATCAGACAAAACCTGCACAGTTTTCACAAGTGGTGGTGGGTACAGGGTTTGAGTCTAGGTAACTCTAGCCACCAGATGTATTTAACTGGGGCATTACACACACACACACACACACCCCAAATCACAGCTTTCCCTTGCAGCTTGTACAAACCAGTATACTTTGCATAAATAAAATTAATCTGAACTACATTCCCCTTAATGTTCTCCTTTGCAGCAGTATGAATAACTAAAATAAAAGGATGTTCTCCCTTGCAGCATCTTGTATACAAATAAAATGATGCATTCCCCTTAACAGATGCATGGACCAGCCAGTGTACTTTAAAATGTTGCAGCTTGTATACAAACCACAAGCTGCAGGGACCAGCCATGAACCAAATGTGCATCTCCCTTGCAGCTTGAAAATGAACCACATCTCCCAGACCAGCGTACTTTGTATAAATAAATGTTTCCAGCATACTTTGCATAAATAAAATAAAACTAATCCCCCTTGCATACAATGAGCCACATCCCCCTGCACAGCAGCCTTAATGGATGTTCTCCCTTGCAGCTTGTACAAACCATAGCAGCCAGAAATGCTTGCATGTCGTTCCTGGAGGCTGGAGCTCAATTCTGACAGGCTTTCACGGAGCTGACGTCAAGGGGCACATGATGACATCAGGTCAAAAACAAATTAAAAAATGAAAGCCAGGAAACTCGGAAATTAAGAGGTGCCACTCAAGAATAGCGGCACCCCATTATTTGGACCTCAAAACCAGTAAAAACTGAAATTTGGCACAGTTGAGAGGTATGACCCTAGCTGCCCCCTCTGTAGCGTGAGAAATTAACCGCATGGAGGAGTTGAATATGGATTCCAGGGTCACAAGCTGTGAGACAATTTATGTACATTGTCAGAGACTGCTCCTGCTATGGTTCTGAAGAGCTCAGAGCCAAGTTTGCCAGATTCTTCCACTACCGAATTGCAAAGGTCAATAAGGCAAACATTTCCGTCTCTAACCTGTCCACCACCCGAGACTCTCTGGGAGATGGATAGTTTGGCTCTCCTCGGCGAGCTCTTTCTTCGTGGCTGCCGCCACCACCATAGTGTCTACTTGTAAGCCCGTGGACCAGTGTGGGCTTTCCTCAGGAGGGATAGAATTTAGTCTGCTCTCTGTGGGATTGGTTCAACAGTATAAGGACTCTTCCTCCTCTTAGCCTAGTGTACACCCATGAACCTGTGAACACAAATACTGAACTCTTAGGGGTTGCAACAGATGTCAGTCTTAAGTTTGACCTCAACATCCAAAGCAGGATTAAAAAAAACACAAGAAACTTTGTATGCTTTATAGAAACACTTACTTCACACTTACACCAAAACTACTCTATCCAAATCTTACCTCCTACCATCTCTTCTTTAAGGGGTTTACAGACCTTCCTAAAAACAAAACTAGAAACATGAAACCCAAGTTTGCTTATAATGCCACTACCTTCACCTATCACTGTACAGCACTTCCATTCCCTTAAGTGATTTGAACTTTCTCAACAGTATTACCTTCAACTTGTAACGGCACATATCATTAACAAACCTTCAGCTTGTCCAGCCCTTAGCTCCTTACTTAACATGTAATACCCTCAAAAGGAAACAGACCAGAAGGTAAAAACTACTTCATTTCAGTATAGCCTACAAAATCCTCAGGTGAGCATTTACACTCCTACTCATTAGCAAAACGTTGGAACTCCCTACCACTAACAATTGGAACAAACTGTAAAATGCCCTACTTCAAATCTTCCCTAAAATAATTTTTATCAAAGTCCTGGATCTGATCCTGCCACTCCAGGGTTAATGTCTGAAAATAAGAAGTTATGTACCTACCATAACGTTCCATGTTAGTTGTCTTCTCTCGCCTTCTTTCTTGCTTGATGGGTTCGGAGCCGATCCTCGGCTCCGACTCGGCACTTGCTTTAGCTCGAGAACTCCTTTTACCAGCTCGAGGCAGCCCCATATCCCATGATGCAAGGCGGTAAGTACCCAGATCTCGTTTGTTGACAAAGGGCAATAACACCAAGCATAAAATACTTCCCAAAGGAAGAAGAAACTTACAGATGGAAAAAGGACCAGGTCTGAATGGTCTTTAGCATAATAGTTTCTTATACAAGGTCTGTCCAGGCCAGGGGGAAGGAGGGAGGGTCGCAAGAAAGAAGGCGACCGAAGACAACTAACATGGAACGTTATGGTAGGTACATAACTTCTTAATGTTAAGTTGTCAATCTCGCCTTCATTCTTGCTTGATGGGACCGCGTCCCTAGCACCTCTATCCTGGGTGGCTCAATGGAACAAACTCTTGAGGACTGTAGAGCCAAAACTGGCTCTGTCCCTGGAGGCCAAGTCCAATTTGTAATGGGAAACAAAAGTGTGAGGAGTGGCCCAAGTGGCCGCTGCACAAATAGTGTCCAAAGGAAGTCTAGCTTGAAAAGCTGTAGAAGTGGCTAAACTCCTAGTTGAATGTGCTTTAGGTTTTGAGCACAGCTGTTTACCCCTGAGCGTATGAATTTCAGTGATGACCGAAGAAAGCCATTTGGACAAAGTCACTTTAGAAACAGGAAGGCCTTTTTTATTATCCGCATAGGAAACAAAGTTGATCAGATTTTCTAAATTTTTTTGTTCTGTCCAAATAATATCTAATTTGACGGTGGACGTCAAGATAATGTAGCTTTTGTTCAGCTCTATCTGAATAGTTTGGAAAAAATACAGGGAGATCAATGGATTGATTCAGATTGTTCTTTGAAGCGACCTTAGGTAAAAAGGACGGATTAGTTCTCAAAGATACTCTGTCTTTGTGAAAAATCAAATAGGGGGGTCGAACCGAGAGAGCATGAAGTTCAGACACCCTCCTGGCAGATGTAATAGCCACTAGGAATAAAGTTTTCCAAGAAAGATATTTCAGGGAATGTTTAAACAGCTGGCTTGAAAGGGGGAAGAATCAAGGATGTCAGCACTAAATTTAGATCCCACTGAGGAGGAGGATTCCTGATTGGAGGCTTTAGTAGGAAAATTCCTTTCAAGAAGGCCCTGCAGAGCCTATGGGACATAATATTATGATCTGCTATCCTGACATGAAAATTGGAAATAGCAGCCAATTGAACTCTGACTGTGGAAGAAGAGGAGCCTGCATGAAAAATCTCTGCTAAGAAGTCCAGAACTGCCTGAACAGGGGCAGTAAAAGGATCAATATTTTGGGCCTTGGCCCAATAAGAGAAACGTTCCATTTGCTTGTGTAAATCCTCCTGGTAGAGGATTTTAGTGAAGCTACTATGATGTCTCTAACTGGGTTAGAGATCAAAGGAAGCCTGGCTAAGGAAGGAAGTGGAGCAACCATGCTGTGAGGTTGAGAGAAGGGATTGACCGGTGCAGCTGACCGGATTGGTGAATCAGTAGATCCGGCACTGGGTCCAGATGCCACGGCTGCACCAAAAGATGATGATGGAGGAACGGGAACCAAACTTGTCGAGGCCAGTAAGCGGCAATGAGAATCAATTTGGCTCTCAAAACGGTAGCTTTCTGGATTACCTGAGGGATCAGAGGAAATGGAGGGAAGGCATAAAGAAGTCCCTGGGGCCAATCCTGGGTCAGAGCGTCTCTGGGGATGGCCTGATAGAGGGAAGAGGCTGAAGAAGTCTGGACATTTGCTGTTTTGGGGAGTAGCAAAAAGATCGCAACATGGACGACCCCATTCCAGAAAAATCTCTTCCGCTATGGATTGCTTGAGAGACCACTCGTGAGGCATGAGGATAGCTCTGCTCAATCTGTCCGCTATAATGTTGGTTTTCCCAGGGATATGCGTTGCTACCAGAAACCGATGAGAGGAGATCGCCCATTGCCAAAGTCTGAGCGCTTCGACACAAGGGGTAGGACTTGGTTCCGCCCTGTTTGTTGATATACCAAACTACAGACATGTTGTCTGTGTGGACTGCAATTGTCCCTACGGGAAGAAAGTCGTTGAGGGCTTGCAACGTTAAAAGCACTGCTCTCATCTCCAGGACATTTATGTGCAGATGGTACTCGAACGGTTGCCACGCCCCATGAACCATCCTGCCCTGATAATGACCCCCCCACCCGATCAGGGAGGCATCCGTGGTGACAGTGGCTATCGGGGACGGAGGTACAAAGCACCTGCCTTGGTGAAGCTGAGACGATGTGATCCACCAAGCAAGATGTTCTTTGCATGTTTGTGTCACCAGAATCTGGTGACGCATTGGGAGTTGCTGGTATGACCACTGTGTGAACAGCATCCACTGAAGGAGGCGCATGTAGAATCGAGCCAGGGGAAGAAGAGTAATGGCCGCAGCCATGAGACCTAATACTTTTAGAACCATTCTGGCCTGTACTTTCTTGCTGGCCAGAATGATCCTGACATGAGTCTGAATGTCTGAAACTCTTTGTACTGTAAGGGTAGCTGACATCCGAACAGTGTTTAAGTTTGCGCCTATGAAGGTAATAGACTGGCAGGGCGATAAGGATGACTTTTCGAAGTTGATTGAGATGCCCAAATGAGAACAAAGGTCTATAGTGTAATCCCTGGCTTGTATAAGCTGATGCCTGGTGGTGGCTGACAGGAGCCAGTCGTCGAGATACGGAAACACCTGGAATCCTTGACGTCTCAGGTGAGCCGTGACCACTGCCATGCATTTGGTGAACACTCTGGGGGCTGTAGTGAGACCAAAGGGCAGGGCTCTGAACTGGAAGTGACTGGACCCCAGCCGAAGCGGAGAAATCTCCTGGAGCGTCTGTGAATTTTGATGTGATAGTACGCATCCTGAAGATCTATTGAGCACATCCAGTTGTCCTTCTGTAAGAAGGGCAGAATTGACTGAAGAGTGACCATTCGAATCTTGTCTTCCTGACAGACTTGTTGAGTCTGCTGAGATCCAATATTGGTCTCCAGTCTCCCGTCTTTTGGGGACCAAAAAGAACCTTGAGTAGATTCCGGCTCTGAATGGTCTATTGTAACTGGCTGAATGGCTCTTTTGCAGTAGTTTTGCGATTTCTAACTCTGCAATGTCCCTTAGACCGGGTGGTACATCTGGAAGGGAACTTGAGGGGAAGGACTTTCCTCGAAAGGAATTATGTAACCCTTGGATATGATCGACTGTACCCATCTGTCTTGAGTGAGGGAATGCCAGGCTTCTGGGTACAGTGATAATCTTCCCGACTGCCTCCAAGGAGGGACAGCCGGGCAACACCTCAGGGATGCTGAAAGGGCTTATCAGAGAGAGGCTCTCTGTTTCCCTGGTTCTTCGGACCCCTCTGCCTCTAGAGCGGCGTCTGTTGTTGTTACCCCTCTGCCTCTAGGGGTAAACTGACCACGTGAATCCGGCGTGACTCCTTGGGATTTACGGAACCACATCTTCCCACCCTTCTGTCCTTTTGGATAAGGCCTAGAAGGGGTGGAAAACGGACT
This sequence comes from Protopterus annectens, assembly GCF_019279795.1. Lineage (NCBI taxonomy): Eukaryota > Metazoa > Chordata > Ceratodontiformes > Protopteridae > Protopterus > Protopterus annectens. The sequence continues at coordinate 625,077,254 of NC_056739.1, forward strand.
CCAACAGCAGAAAGAGTCTTGCCGTCCTGCTCACACCTGGTCAAGGTTTCCTTCACCTGAGGGCCAAACAAAGCTGACCCATCAAAGGGAGAATTTGTGAAGGACGCCTTAAAGGGATCCACAAAATCACATAGCCGCATCCAGGCTTGGCGTCTAAGAGCCACACCTGTGCCTGCGGCTCTACTCGCTCCATCCGCAGCATAAGATATTAGCCGCATGGAGGAGTTAGCAATGGAATTGAGGGTTCCTAGCTGCGAAGCAATCTTTTCTTGAGCCCCTGCAGCTGTAGGATCCTGAACTACTTCTCCCAGCTCCTTGAGGATATCTCTTTGGAGTCTGGTGAAGTGACATAGGTAATTCAGCGCGCATAGCAAAGGTCGCTGAGGAAAACATCCGCTTACCGTACCTATCCATGGTCCTAGAGTCCTTATTAGGAGGATGGACGGGCACGGAAGGATCTGCAAGTTCCTTTTGGTGGCGCAGCCACCACCATGGCATCAGCGGGGACACCCTTGGTAAGGAATTGTTTGTCACTAGGGGCAGTGATAAATTTAGAAGGCCTCCTAGGGACTGGCTCTACACAGTCAGGAGCTGCCCACGCCTTTCGTGCAATAACCTGCATAAGGGGGTCGAAGGCGGAGACACCCAGGAGGTGGAGGGCCGAGATCCAAACGCCTCTAGGTATACTGACTCATCCTCAGAGGGATTGTTGGTGGGCCAGTTTCCCTCTGTTTCAGAAGTTCTAGGATGTCTGAAAAGGAGACATCCTCAGAGGGGATCTAGGGATCCCTCTGACTCATCAAAGTCAGTATCCGGCGTGACAGACTCGGGAGTCTACATGCTTCCTCTTACAAGTCCTCTTCCTAGGAGGATCTCCCGAAACATCAGGAGAATCCTCGGAAGAGGGGAAATTCCCAATGGGGAAACCTGAGGCGGAGGATCTCTGGGTCCTGTAGCAAGAGAAGTGGCAGAGATGTCAACAGGTACAATAGAGGGAGGAGCTACGGGAAGAGACTGCTGACTGATACCAGTGGCCAGTACACTCTTCATCACCTCGAATGCTCCCCTCCCAGGCAGGTCCGAGAGAACCCGCTCCAAGAGCTAGGAACTCCAGGGACCACCGAAGGGAAGCATCCGAGGCAGATGTCGGAGCCGAGCTCACCAAGGCCGAGGCTCCAAGGGGAAGAGCGGGTTCAGACAAGGGTCCGATGCCACTCACCCCCTCGGAGGAGACCATGGAAGCCCGACCACCGAATCCCTCTAAGGAAGAGGAGATAAGAGTAGAGGCTGAAGGAACAGAAGGGGTATCCGTCCTCCAGCCGTAGCAGTAACCATGCCCGAAGACTCCAACTCCAAGCTCTGGGGTAGAGTTGAAGGAGGAACTGTAACGGGGTGTGGACCAACAGTCGTCTGCTGAGACGGACTGTGAAGCATTTGGGCCAGTACCTGTGACTTGAGCAATCTGCTGACCACTCTCTCTAGGTCATGGTCTGACAACCTGGATGACCTTGAAGATCGGCTCCGATGGCTCCGTTCCGATAGAAGAGGTGAAGCCGAGCCGAAGTATCGGCTCCAAGGAAGGACCCCCCGCCCTCTTCCGGGAAGGAGCCATCGGAGCCGATGCTACAGATCCTGTCGGCGAGACTTCGGAGCCGACAGAACGCCTCTATGTATCGGCTCCAGCCGGAGCCGATACAGCCACCAAAGTAACGGTGTCGGAGCCGATCGGAGCCGACACCGATGCCTGTGCCACATGGGTGTCGGAGCCGATCGGAGCCGACATCGGCGGACAATACAGTTTCGGCACCGATAGCCATCGGTGCCGAAGGCTTAGTCAAGCCAGAATCGGCTCCAGCTGGAGCCGATCTCGACTCAATACGAGTCGGAGCCGAGGCCGCAGGCTTAGAAACAGAAGCCTGGGCCTTGGAAACTCTTGCTGGTTTCGGTGGAGCCGACTTAGCCGGAGAGCCCTCCGGCTTAAGAAGGCCCCTAAGAACCAGTTTGTTATGTCTCTCCTGCAGGACTCTCTGGCTGAAGGAGTGACAAATAGCACAGGAGTCCTGCAGGTGAAGAGGGCCCAGACAATACAGGCAAGAAGTGTGACCGTCTGTCAGAGACATTTTCTGACAGCACGAGTCACACTTCTTAAAACCTGAAACCCTCTCCTTTGACATGGTGCCAAACACACAATACACACACACACCAGTCAAAAATAAATTAAACAAAATACCAAGAGGTATTCTATAAAAAACACCAACACACACACCCTAACAGGGGGGGGATGGGATAGGGGATAACTAAGAAAAAATTAAAAAAGACAGGGAATTTCTGTCAGCAAGGGATAGAAATTAAAATTAAACTATCAAAAAATTAGTTTTTGACTAAAAAAGGGGCTTGAAATCACAAATTGAAACAACTTACCAGGAGCTGGTAAAAAGAAGACCTCCCAAGCGAAGCGGCAAACGAGATCTGGGTACTTACCGCCTTGCATCATGGGATATGGGGCTGCCTCGAGCTGGTAAAAGGAGTTCTCGAGCTAAAGCAAGTGCCGAGTCGGAGCCGAGGATCGGCTCCGAACCCATCAAGCAAGAATGAAGGCGAGATTGACAACTTAACATCTTTTATTTCCTCCCTCCCACTTCTTTTAATCTCTCCTACCTCCCCCACTCCTCCCCTCTACTTTATCCTCTTATTCTGTTACCTACACATTTCTTCTAGTCACCTGTTATGCCTTTACCAACCTCACATTAGGCTTTCATTTCAACTTTTTCAAATCTTAAATTACTCCTTAATAAAAGCATTAAAGCCATATTAATTTGTTCATTATAAAATGCAAGAAATGTAATGATGATGGCCTGCGTTTAGTGCACATAAAACATATTACACTTGTTTCTGTTATGACACTCATCCAATAATGTAACCAGTTATATTTTCATGCAAATTTTATTGCTTTTTAAATATGTAACCTTGTATGAAAAAATATTCTAAGCTATACATTTATATCAAGGATCATCTCTAATATTGTATGGCGCATCTGCTACAAATTAGAAGGAGGTGAGTATTTTAAAATGTAATTCATTTTTTTTTTTTTTGAGTGCTGTTATAGAAACAAAGTCTGGGAAATGTGACAATGCTATCAGAAAGAGAGGAACCAAGTCTGTACAAGATTAGCCTGCCAAACAATATTGTAAGATAAAAGTTGGAGATGTATATTTAAAAGAATAGTCATGCAGATGATGTGGAAGTAACAGCTTTTTTATCAGAATTGCCGCCTTAGCAATATTAACACAATTTAAATGGCATTGCAGGTATAGAAAAAAAAGGCAGAGAATACTGTATTAAGTACAGAGTGCAAAAAAATGATTACAGAGGAGAGATATGGAAAGAAATGAGCGTATGAATTCTGTAAGGAAAGGATTTCACAATGCACACAGAGAAGTGGGATTAACACTGATTTGACAGGGCTCTAATAATGACAATTGAGGGAAAAAGACAATGGCAAATCTGTGGTAATAAGGTGTTATTAAAATGGAAGGAGGATTATCAGATCAGAAAACAAAACACTGCACAAAGTAGAAAAAACATCTCCCAGCTGGTCAAATGCTCTATTCTTTTACTGTCTCAACTTTGGACACACCTGCCCATCTTCAATTACTTCCATCTGTAATACTGCTGCTGTCATTAAGAGATCTCTTAGACAACATCTCTCCTCTTGCTGGCTATACTCGAGCCAAAATAACTAAACACGGCTCCTCCTACTATAACCCACTTCTTTAAGGCTTGCTGATGTGCCAACTAACTCTCTCTACAGTCCGAAACTTACTTGCCTTACTTGTTACTTTACACCCCAATTCATCTTACACCGTCTTCTGTGTACTTCTCACTATAACCATTGCAGTTATCACCCTGCCTTGACAATCATCCTCTACTCTTGCCTCAAATCTCTTGCAGTTAAGATCTTAAAACTGTCATCCCATTTTGTATAAACCCTCAGCAATCTTTAAAATCTTATCTATTTAACAATTGCAAATTACTTTACATATTGTAAATGGTTATGTATATAAATAACCTGAACCTTTCTTCTCATACTATATCCAAGCTGGTTACTGTACAATACCAGTTAGCTCTGGTATGTATTTTTATTCAAATCTGACTTAATTGTATGTCCAAACTTGTTACTGTATTACCTGTTAGCTATGTATGATAGTGTAATTGTATTAGTATCAACTTAATTATATGTGTAGCTCTTCTCCCCGGGCCTCCACTGAAAATGCGCTCACCTAGGCCCAGTGGACCTTCCCGGTAAAGAAATGCAATAAATAAACAAACACACTGGATTCTATTTATAGTTTGTGCTTAAAACTACTGTTATGGAGCTTAAGAGCATTTTAGGTGAAATAATGAGCTTCAAGCAGGGATCATTTACGGGTGGAGAACCTGACTGAAATATATGAGAATATTTTGAATGGAAGATGTACATTCAGTAACAGGATCTCGGGCAGAATTTGAACATTATTCCCGTGTTCGACTGGATAGAAATTATGTCCCACATAAGCATGGGTATTTAACTGAAAACTCTGAAACACATCCAGTAATTATTTCACATCATACAGCAATAAAGACTAAGCTAAAGATACAGGGTAATGAAGTACAAGTGACATGCTGGCGCTTTCCTACTTATCTGTTAAAAAGAGAGCATTTAAAAAACAAGTAGTGGGACTATTTGAGAGTTATTGGGGATAATATTAATTTGCTCAGAGAGCTGAATAAAACAAAAATCGAGTTTAAAAATATGGTAGAAATATGAGTGACAGATGTAGAACATAACAGGGACAGACATGGAATTATTTTGAGAGGGTTGACAAAGGTTAAACTATTGCAAAAGGGAATCTCACAGAACAAGAATAGAAGCAATTACTGACCATTAAAGGGATATGTATTCAGAAAGACTGCTATTAGCAGCTGTTTTATGACAAGGCCTTGTATGTTAAGCAGAGATCATCACTGAGTAGACTATATGCCACAAGAGTATAACTGGAGTTTTTTTTTAGACATTCAGCATAGGGCATCTGCTTTAGGCCTGTGATTCTTTTAGTGAGGTATTTCCGTGGCCTTTTCAGCTGTTGCAGATGTCATGTGAGGTACATACAAAAAGGGGAGTTGTACTCTATAATGGGTCTAATGAGGAATGAGTACAGTGGGACAATGACCTCCTTTTTTCTGGATGAAAAGCCTTGGTGATGAGGTGTACCACATAGGATTTCCTGACTGTTGTGGCGATGTGGTTATCGAAGGTGAGACCACTGTCCACCTGTGCCCCTAAGTCTCTTATCACACTTTAGGTGTTTAGTGTACTACCACCCATGTGGTAATTCATGGGTACATGTTTTTTTCCCAAAGGGGATAACTATACATTTCTTGGCATTAAGCTTGAGCCCAGGGCTCTGGCACCAAGCATCTGTTTCTGTAAGGCCCTTTTGTAGGATATCCACATCATTTGGGGATTCAATAATGGCTCCCAGTTTGTAGTCATCTATGAACTTTGCTAACCAGAGTCCCTTAGTGTTGGCCTATACTTCAGAGAAGTAAATGTTAAACAAGAGTGGTCCCAGGACTGAACCCTGAGGTACTCCACTTGTCACCTGTCTGGAGCTGGATTTGGAGGTGGCTACTTTTATAGTCTGGGTTCAGTCAGTAAGCCAGTTGGCAACCTGAGTGAAGTAGGGATTTATGCCCAGCTTATTAAGTTTATCTATGATTCCAGAGTGGGGGATGGTGTCAAAGGCCTTGGCGAAGTGGCCCGCCTTACCCTCATCCACAGCTCTGGAGACTGATTTGAAGATGTCAATCAGGTTCAAGAGACAAGATCAGCCCTTCACGAACCCAAACTGGGTGGTGTCCAGTTTAAGGTTGCCAATGTCTTTGTTTATAAGTTCCATGATAATGCATTCCATGCCCTTGCAGATCAGGCTCATCAGACTGATGGGACAGTAGTTCCAGGATCCAAGGTGGATCCCCCTTTGTGGAGTTGGATAACTGTAGTTGTGCGCCACTACGTGGGCACGAAGCCTGAAGTGAGGCTATGATTAAACATGACACTTAGTTGAGGTGCCAGTTAATTTTGTAGTTCATTTAGTACACAGCCCGGGATGTCATCTGGTCCAATGGATGCTGTAATTCTTAGCTTTGGAGAGTGCAGTTTCTGCCTGTGTGGCCGTGATTACCGGACTTTGGCAATCTTTTGGTATTGAGATGGGCCCTTTAGGGGGTGAGAAGGTGGTGAAGTTGGCACTAAATCGATCTGCCAAGATATTTTGCAATATCCTTGGGATCAGTACATTTAATGCCATTCTGTTGTAGCTCAGAGCAGATCTGAGCATTGCCATTTAGATTCTTGACAACTATAGAATGCCTTGTGGTGGTCTATGGAATCTTTAGCAATTTTATTTTCATAACTTGCTTTGGAGGATTTTATGAGGGATCTCAGCTTCTTACTGAGGCTGGTAAGGGAGTTTTCTGCATCCTGGGATTTTCCTCTTTTCTGCAACAGTTTCTTCCTTCTGTTGTATAGTTTGTTTATGGCAGGGGACCACCAGATTTGCTTCTTTTTTTTTGGAGAAGAACGTCTTGGTTCTATTTGGGATGGCACAATTCGTGCAAGAGTGGATGTGCTCATACACTGCCTTAGTATAGGATTCAGCAGTCAAAATTTCAGCTCCCATCTGCATGGGTGTCATGAAGTTTGTCACGTCTGACTTGAAAAGCATTAAGTTGGTTATGGAGAAGTTTTTTTACAAAGGTTTCCTTACTGGGGGGGTGGGGGTGGGATGTGGATGTCAAGGGTGATTAGCTTATGGTCAGACCTGACCAATGAGGGGGTGACCACTGGTGTGGAGCATCTATCTCCCATGTTGGTAATGACCAGGTCTAGGATACTGGAGCCCCTGGTGGGACAATGGATTAGTTGATCCAGGGCATTGGAATTTATGAATTCCAAGAACCACTGGGAAAAGGTGTTGGTACCAAAATAGTTTTCCCAGTTAATGGTAGTTGAAATCACCCAGTATTAGGGTGTTTGGTTGTATCTCAACATTTCCCAGTATGTTTAGAAAGGTGTAGTGAGAATCTTGGGGGATCTGTAACCAAGCTATAATTTGGATTGTAGTCTTACCTACTGTTAGTTGCACCTGGAGAATTTCAGATGCATTGTGTTGGGCAACTAGCCTGGAGGTGTGAATATCCTTGGTGAATATGGACACTCCTCCACCTTTAGTGTTTCGGTCTTGGTTTGGTGGCCAAAAAGTGTGGTAAGAGTTGTAGCCTGATATTGCAGGGGGTGCTCTCTGGAGCCTTGAACCAGGTCTCAGTTACAGCAGAGACATCAATGTTCTCCATTTTTAGGAGTGCCTCGAGAGATTGAATTTTGAGGTTTAGACTTTGAGCATTGACTAGCATTACCTTCAGATTTTGAATGCATGTATCTGTTACAGTGGTGGTTTTGTCCTTTGAACCTTGTCTAAAAAATGCACTATAGGGGTGGCAAGAGCTTTAGCCAGTAACCTGAATCCCAGGGGTAACAGGTGCAGACCATCTCTGGCAAAGCATTGTGGTTTGTCGATCATGTTGCCCCAGGCAGACAAGATACTTAATCCCCTTTGAATGACACCAGAACCTTAGCCAGTTGTTGAAGTCTATCATTTTGTCCTAACACTGTGGTATCATTTTGGGCGAATGCAGGATGCTACTCAGGGCTAGGGTCATACCTACCTGGGCCACATGATCAGAGAGCTCTTCCATATCTCTTTTCATGTAGTCCAGGGAGGTACGTCTCAAGTCATTCACTTCAACATAGACAATGATAGAGTCATATTTGTACTTGTTGTGGAGTGACTTGAGTGCATGCGTAATGTGGCGGATCCTGGCACCTGACAGGAAGCTGATTAATTTTCTCCTTGTTCAGCTTGGTGAGTGGGACGTCAGTGTGCTTGACTACAGAGTAACCTATGACAAAGTGTTGGGTACATTTTCTTGCCTTAGGGGCTGTTGTTGGGTGGCACACTGGTGTTGTGAGGTATGTGTCACTTTGGTTGTGACCGGTGTTTATTTGCGTTTCAGCTTCAGAGGTCCTTGTTGCTTGGGCAGGTTAATGTTAATGGCCTCCGCATATATGGGTTTAGTGTTGCTATGAGTGAGTGTTGATGGTATGGGTTTTGAAGGGCTATGTGTTGCTTGAGGTGTAGTGCAGGTGTTAACCTTCTCCTCTTGACTGTCTAGCACAATCTTGGCTGGAGACAGCTTTGCTTCCAGTGACATCAATAGGACTTGGTGGGACAGATGTGTGTCCCAGAGAGACCCCCATCTGTGGAATAGACTCCCTCTCCACATCAAGCAGAGTACCTCTTTACCTCCTTTTTAAGTGCAACCTGGACAACTGGATGGGAAACCGAAAATACATCACTGGTATTCCACCTGTGTCCCTGCTGGACAGGGACACTGAATGCTTATCTGTCTAAACATGGGCTAAACTCTTGGCTAGGCTTATAAGGGCCTCCGGGCCAATAGCCTAGTAACTTCCTATGATCCCAATTTAGAATTTATGAGGGAAGAAAATGAGAAAGATTTGGAAGGCTTTGTTTAGAAATATTTTAAAAGGGGGCAGTACCAGCATCTAGGAAAAATTATGTGATGGCTGGATTCCTGAAATGGGGGTAAACAACATTTAGACCCAGCTTCCTACTGGCCAATTTGTTTTAAACCATGATTATATACAGTGTTTTTACAAGCTAAAAGAAAGTTAAAAATGGTTACCAAAAGTGATGGACCTTGATCAATGTATAAAACTGGTATGGCAAACAAGAAAAGTTAGCTTTATTTGTGACACTATTGTGCACTTGATAAATCCAGGTAAGGATATTTTGATGTTGTGGAACAGTTTGAAACAGGTTCTATTCTATTCTTTTTGGAATATAAAATAAAGGATAACACACAGGCTGTAGTGGTAAATTTTGTACGCAAATTTATGGGGACATAAAATGACGTATTTAGGTGTACAGATTAAAAAGTACTCTGAGTGTTAATACATGAGAATAGACTAAACAAAAAATAATACAAGAGCTGAAGATGAAAACCATCAATATGGATTGTAAGATAAAAGCAGTGAAAATGTTTTTAGTCCCTTTAGTTTTATGTACAGGTGAGACATAGGTTTATTAACCAGATGAGAAGTTGATGATAAAGAATTGAAGGAATTTCTATGGCAGAGTAAGAGGCCAAGAGCAAGTGGGATAACCTAATACCCTCCATCTCTCCAGAGAGCATGGTGGTGCAGGATTACCTGATTTCAAGGAATACTTCACAGCTACGCAGTTAAGGTGTGTATACATATACCAAGCAGAATGTTATAAACCAAAGTGGAGAGAATAATGGTGAAATATGGGGGGGGGGGGAGGCTGAAGAAAGAACAAGAGTAGGAGTTTGGATGTAGGTCCTTAAGAATAGCAACTATCACATAGAACATCACATGGTTCAGACAGCAGAAAGTATTTTAAAAACTAAGTCAATACTGGAGGGGTGAAAGGAGATTATACTAATTGAACACTAACAATAAATTAGAAGAGGTTACAAAGAATTTACAAAGGGAATAGCAGGAGGCCATCTGCATGGTTCCCAAGTATTCGAGAAGCCACAAAGCCAAAAGCTATTAGACCACAAAAACTGCAAACACAAAATGATCGAATACAACCATCCAGTCCAGGAATAAAAGGATTTAATACATTCACGTTCTACCGCTTTGGCATATACTGCCTTCAGTGGAATAAACACCACATACAAATCACTTCATTTTATTCAATTTGCTAATACAATTATTCAATCAAATTAAAACTTTCCAATTACAAGAAATATTCATACCATCAGGACTTAAAAGTGCCTAACTTGAAAACAAATAAAGCTTCCTTGTATAAAAGCTTACGTTTATCATAACCACTTTTTTCTATATGTTTAAACAGTGCCCTGTAAACCTTCAGGATTTCCATTATGGTATTTTAAACAAATGCTGTGCAACTGGGCTTTCATACCTACAATTTGTTATGCTCTAACATGTTCTTGTAAATGGGACTTAAAAGCCCTTTTACTTTCCCCTATATAAAACTTCTTGCATGGGCACTTTAATGCATATTTAACACTTTCAGTGGTACAACAAAAGTTTGATAAAACTTTGAATTTCCGTACATTAATATATTGAAAATTCAATGCAACATACTGACAAATACATTTTCCACAAGGAGTGGTACCCAAAACATGTACACCGTAAGATATACTAACACTTTGAATCTGAAATCTACTATGTACTAACCTGTCTTTTATACTACGTCCCTTTTTAAAAGAGAATATAGGTTTAGTGCATAAATCAGCAAATTCCTTAAATTTCAGGAGATACCCCAATACTGCTAATAACTGGAATTACCCTATCACTCAACAATCAAATGTCAAAACGACATATTTGCTGTTACCGAAGGGGTTGTCTATTTATTGTACTGGCACTTCTGTTATTTTATGTCTGACTTGTCACTTTAACCCTCTCAAGTGCTAACCTTAGAAAATGTTCCTAATAACCACTATTGATAAACATTGTTAGGGTCCTATTATACTCTATTTTCAAGTCTTAATCAGTATTGTACAAACATTTTACTCTCACGAATTCCCCATAGAGTAAAGACTTTAACAGATGTGGGGGACAGAAACCGGAACCATGGAAAAAATTGTTTGTATCCTCAAATTTCCTATGCATACAGGTGGAAATCAATCCACCATCTATTCCTTTAAGATTTAAATCTAAAAAAACTACCTGTTGACCACAGACTGAAATTTCCAATACCAAGCGAAATCTGTTCTTATTCAATTTCTCCATAAATGTATCCACTTGATTTCTACCCCCTTTACATAGAAAAATAAGATAGTCTATGTATCTATAATAACAAAGGACACACTTAATAAAAAATTCTTCTCTATTCAGATATTCATGTTCCAATAAACCCATCATATTTGCATACATGGGTGCATATGGAGCACCCATGGCTGTACCTTGTAACTGATATAACTGACCATTAAATTAAAAAAAATTATGTTTTAAACAAATCTATTAATTCTCCAATGTATATAGATACTGGACTGTCATTTAATGTATATTTTAACGCTTCAAAGCCATATTTATGTTTAATACATAGCATATAGACTTTTAACGTCAGTTACTAACAGGAACTTATTTTCTTCCCATTGAATATTTTTAATTTTATTCAAAAAATCAAATGTATCCTGTATATATGATATTTGTTTAACTACTTTTAACAAGTAGTAATGTAAAAAAATGCCTATGTTATTCAAAAAATATTTACATGCTGACACTATAGGTCTTCCAGGAGGGTTACTTGAATGTTTATGTAACTTTGGTAAGCAATAAAAACTTGGCATCTCACAACCTATGTCCAACTTTTTTTCAATATCAGCTTTTGAAAAATATCCTAATTTATTACCTTTCATCAATAATACATTACAATTCAAAAGCGCTTGTTGATAACATTCAATGTTAACTATTTTACATACATTTGTGTCATTAAGGTGTTCATAGCACATTTTCAAATAACGTTCATAATAAAGCATAACCAACTTATTGCCTTTATTGGTCGGTTTAAAGATAATTTCCTTCTTATTACTTAGTTGATACAAAGCATCCCATTCATTCTTAGTTAAGTTATACTTCACCTGATTTTTATGCTTTTCAAAATCAGTAAAAAGGTTATCTATTGCATATTTAACCATCACAGAAAATGTTTGGACACCCCTCATGCCTAAACGGTGGCATGAATTGTGATTTATAAGGCACATTATCTGTGTCTAGCTTACAATAGGCATTGATATCACATAGCTCATCTAATTCTGAACAGGAATGAACACTCATGTCTGTATCTGTTGAACTATCCAGTATACATTGGTCATCATTATCTCAATCCAAATCCATATTAAGAAAAAAATGAAATGTAGCTTTCTAACCAAACAAAATATGTCCTTCGGTATTATATACCATATTGCAATAACTGGGGGGAAAAATTTCAGATCCAGGTTTAGTACAGCAATTTCAAAGTCATTTAGAGAATACCCCGATAAATTAACATATCCCTTGTTCATATTCGCCCCAAAGTCAAGTTCTTTTAAATTTCTTGTACCTGGAATGCTGTTGCTACTGTTGCGGATGTGCATTGGTTCTTTGTTTTTGCACATAACCTTCTTTGTCCTCTTCCCTGTTTTTTTACTATTAAAATTTCCTTTGTTGTCACAAAGACAAACTGTGGTTCCTGCGCAGCCTACAAACCAGGATAATCCACATTGTCACTATCCCAGCCAGTAGATTCATCTACATAGTCTGAATGGACGCCAACGTTCCCCTCAGATTTCTCCGCACCATCAGGGACTTTAAATTGTACATCCTTCCAACATGGTTTGTGATTCATCTTCCATAGAAAGGCTGAACCTTTCTTATAATCTTCCAAGTCCCTTATAAGTTTTTTTTTCTTGATGGCCAAAATTTGTTGTTCAGAATTCGTTAATGTTGTGGTGATGTCACTCAAAAAAAGTTAAAGTTTGTTGGCCGTATTGTCGGTTAATGATTCACAAATGGTGGATATTTCACCTTTCAGCCTATGCTGCTTTAACATATCCCTTTCCACCAAAATTGTAATCCATTCCTTGGAGCATTTATGTGCCAATACCCACCATTTTTGAAATTTAACATCCTTCTCTTCAGCATCAGACGGACTTGTTGGGCTTTTAAAAGCTCTTAAGCCTCGGGGTGTCAGCTCCAATTCTAGATAACGTTTTAAACTTAAAATGTTCAAATAAACTGCCAGTTTTTTATGCAAAAATCTATCAAGTTTATCATACAATTGTTGCACTTCTGCAAACAATGCGTTAGTCATACCTTGACCAACGGATGAGAAAGTATTACCACATTCTTCTTTTACTTTCCATTCCAAAAAGTTTTTCCCAAGGTTTCATACCTTCCATTTCTTGGGATTACAAGACTGTCACAGTTTGTTCATTCATATGAACAGTACATTGCATAATGCTCCGCTGTAAAGATTCTCCTTGCTCCTTCCTAAATATCCTTGGTAGGTCAAGCAACGAATCACTGGACATGGAAACAAAAAAATCAAGATGCCACAAAGCCAAAAGCTATTAAACCACAAAAACTGCAAACAAAGTGATCGAATACAACAATCTAGTCCAGGAATAAATGGATTTAATACGTTCACGTTCTAGCGCCTCGGCATATACTGCCTTCAGTGGAATAAAAAAACATATAAAATCACTCCTCACTCCATTTTATACAATTTGCTAATACAATTAATTAATTATTCAATCAAATTACAACTTTCCAATTACAAGAAATATTCATATGTTCACATGGTTCCCAAGTATGCACAAGTCCAGAAGATTTAGGATTTTTCATGAGAGAGCGCTGTAATACTTTACATTGCACTTTGGAACAAAGTAACACATACACACATGGTTTTATTTGTGTACTTCTTGTGAGATTTGATCACATTTATACCTGGTAAAACACCATGACATGACAAGACCTTTTCACAAATGTCACAGAAGCAAATCAAACTATGGCATTAAAGAGCTATTTTGACAGTTATCAAACACTGGCAATTAAATCTGGCATTTGAAGAAGGCAAAGCTTTTAAGCAGCTTCCCAACAGTGAGACCTGACTCGTGAAAAACCTTGCTGCCTGGATCTGTTTTTTTAACTTGTATAGAAATCTCAGGCTAGCATTTGTGAGTTTTTTACCAGTTACATTAAGGGACTGTGTAGGGCCATCTTCTAATATGAAGTAATGTTTATGGATACACTCGCTGGGATAATGGCAGGACAGTCAACCTGAATTTCATAATCTATTTCAAGCCGTACATAAAAAGGCAATTTGATACTTTCTATTTGGGTCAAGAGTGCATAAGAAATTGGGTGTCCTCTTTCCCCTTCATTATTTGCATTATATTTAGAACCACTGTCAAAGAAAATAAGGGTCTCAAAAATTAAAGGAAATAATTCATAAGGTAGTCAAGAAAAGCTTACTATTTGCAGATGAAATTTTATACCTGATAAAACCAGAAAGGGACATTATAGTCTTGTGGAACATTTTCAGTTTCATTTCTTTTCTGGATACAAAATTAATGAAGTAAAAACAAAGGCAACAAAATTAATGAAGTTAAAACTAAGGCAATAGCTGTAAAGTATACACCCACACACAAATTCATTTACCAACATCCATACTTATGGGGACACAAGATGAAATATTTAAGATTATGGATTAAAAATTATTCTGGTGTGGCAGCTAATGATATATGGTTAGAGACTAAACAAAAGATAACACAAAAACTGAGAAAATGGAAGCTCTGTTACATGGATATCAATAGGAAAGTTTTTATTTATTTTACATTTGTTAACCAGGTTGGTCCGACTGGTCTGCAGAGCCCTTTTTCTGCAGAGACGCAAGGAGAAAAGCTCCACAGACAGATACATACAAAACCCCCCCACATCATACATATTAACATACACATGTATACATACAGGCAAAAGGAAATACAACTTATAAATTAACATGTTTGAAATCTCAGTTATTACTTCTATATTCTAACAGCTATGGTACATATTAACTATATAAAATATCTGTTGGAGAGGTAACTGGAGAACCATAGTATATAGTAGAAGAGGAGAGGTTAAGAGAAGAAAATTTTGAGAGAAGCAGGGTATGGGAAATGTGTTGAAGGCTTTAGAAAGGTCAAGGAAGAGGCCTCCACAAAGGAGGAGCGACTACAGACCCTGAGAACTATTGCCCCATTAGCCTGATGAGTCTGATATGCAAAGCTATGGAACGCATCATCATGAACCTAATAAACAAGGATACAGGGAATCTCCAAACTCTGGATCCCACACAGTTTAGTTTTGGGAAGGGTAGATCATGCCTTCTCAACCTGGTCGACTTCTTTGAGTCAGTCACCAGAGCTGTGGATGAAGGCAAGGTGGTTCATACAGCCTACCTTGATCTGGCCAAGGCTTTTGATACCATTCCCCACTCAGGAATCAGAAAAACTCACTAAGCTTGGCATCAACCCCTACATCACCAGGTGGGTTGCAAACTGGCTCATGGAGAGAACCCACAGTGTTTAAGTAGTTGGCTCCGAGTCAGACTGACGACTAGTCATGAGCTGAGTCCCACAGGGTTCGGTCCTGGGTCCTCTCCTGTTCGGTATCTACTTCTCTGAAGTCCAGGCCAACACAAAGGGACTCTGGCTGACAAAGTTCACAGATGATTGCAAGTTGGGAGCTATTACCTCCCCAAGTGATTGTTGACATCCTACAGAATGGCCTCACCAACGACTGGTATCAGAACTATGGCCTTAAGCTCAACGCCAAAAAATGTGTTGTCATCCCCTTTGGGAAAAACACAGTTCCCATGAATTACCACATTGATGGTAGTCCACTGAATACAGAAAGCGTTATAAAATATCTGGGAACACAGGTTGACAGCAACCTCTCTTCTGAACAACACACATTGCCACTGTGGTCAGCAAGTCCTATGTGGCACATCACATAACTAAGGTTTTTGCATCCAGGAAGTAAGAGGTCATTGTCTCCCTCTACTCTTCCCTCATTAGGCCAGAGTACAATGCCCCATTTGGCATGTACCTCACCAGATACCTGCAAACAAATGGAGAGGTCGCAAAAGTACCTCACAAAGAGGATCCTAGGTTTTAAACATTTGTCCTATA
The DNA here is from genome assembly GCF_019279795.1 of Protopterus annectens. NCBI lineage: Eukaryota > Metazoa > Chordata > Ceratodontiformes > Protopteridae > Protopterus > Protopterus annectens. The sequence goes on from NC_056739.1 coordinate 625,093,085, forward strand.
TGGACAGACAAAAAAACTCCAACTATTCTCTGTATAATATCGCCTACTTACAGGGATTCTCTGCTTGACTTACAAAGCCATGTCTGACCCAGCTCTACTAGAAATGCTACATCTAAAGAAATCCCAATCCCTCCGCACCACACGATCCACAGACCTCAACCTCATTACCACAATTAACAGAGCATGCTGGAGAGACAGGTTCATAACCCAGAGACTGCCCATGCTACGGAACAGACTTGCCATACATGTCAAGCAGAGCACTTCGCTGACTCTCTTCAAGACCAATCTTGAGTGGATGGGAAACAAAAATTCACCCCAGGGATAACTCCAGTGACACTACTCGACACAGGCACTGGGAACTAAGGTCCAATGGGTCTATGACAGGGTAATCCTATGGCAGGGCTTGTAAAGGTCTCAGGCCCATTAGCCTACACACCTATGAATCTATAAGATTAGTTTGTTATTGTCCCATGGGTTTGGTAACAGTCTGTGTAAATGAAATGAGAGCTGCACAGGTGCTGTGGTGAGGACGGAAGCCATGTTGGGTGGGAGTTAAGTTGTCTTGTATGTTGCGTTTAAGAAGCTGATCATGAATGCATTTTTCTAGAATTTTGGATAAGGAGGACAAGTATTAGTTGATTCAGCTGAATTGCCAACTTTGTGGAGGGCTATGACATATGATTTTTTCCAGGTGTCAGAAACTGTTCTCTTGAATTGACCTGTTTACCAGTATGGAGACTGGATGCGCGACAGAGTTAGCTGCAAATTTCAGGAACAGAGGAGGTAAGTCGTCAACAGAGGGGGAGCAAATTTTCAGATTGGTAAGAAGAGATTTTATGTATGCAGTAGGGACAGGTTTAAGACAGAACTGGTAGAGGGAAAGGGATCAGAAAATGAGAGAGAGGTGCTGTCAGGTTTAGTTAACTTTTTATAGAATCGAAGAAGGAATTAAGAAAGGAGGCAATGTCTGTTGCTGAGCTGCTAGGATAAGGACTGGGGGTAGAAGGGTTGCCTGGGTGTAAGTGTGCGTTGATACTATTCAAAAACATTTTAGGGTTGGAGTTGGGGTTGTCTAGTGTTTTTGATAGTATTATTTTCTGTCCAGATCAGCTTGTTTCTTGGTTACATTCTTAAGTTCTCTACATATGTGGAAATGGCAGTGGGAGTTTATTTTTTTTTCAGGGTTTTCCAGGTGCAGTTGCATTTAAGCATTACTATACAGGTTGAATGGGTTAACCATGGAGCAAAGTGTTTGTGGTCTTATTTGTCTAGTGGGGGCTAAGGAGTATCGTACATTAAGGAAGTTGTCATTAAATTTGGAGACAGCCTCATTGAGAGGGAGGGCATAGAGAAAGGACCAGACTATTGAAGGCATCTGGGAAGAAATTAGTGAGTTATGGCCGTCTTTATATTGAAGTTTATCAGATGAGGCAAGTGTTGTAACACGTGGGTAGGGAGATGGTCAGAGTCAGGTAGAGTGGTGGCACTGTTGTACAGATTTGGGTTAGAGGTGAGGATCCAGTCAAGGGTAGGGCTTGTGTGTCTTTATTCATGTGGGTGGGAGAGGTGATCAGTTGTCAGAATCCAAAGAGATTGATGCTAGTATCGGGAGAGTAAGAATTAAGGGAGTTCCAGTAAATATTGTCTTCACCTAGGATGACCCCCTCAGACGTTTTGAGATGCCCAAGAGAAAGTGTTCGAGGGTAGGGATGTTTGTGCTACGTGGGATATAAATTGCTACTACGGCAAGGATTTTGCGATTTAGTTTACAGTAAAGAATACGAATTTCAGTTGGATGGAAATATGAAGGAGATGGAGGTACAGGATAGTGAGAAAGTGTCAGAGTATACAATAGCAATGCCACCACCTCGTTTCTTGTGCCGATCAAAGCAGAGGATGTTGTAACCAGGGGGGAGGACTTCAGAGTCTGTGATGTGGGATTGTAATGGTTTCTGAGAGGGTGAAAATTTCAGGCCTGCAGAGAGAGGAGGGTGTGGAAAGTAGTAACTTTGTTAGCAATGCTTTGAATATTCAAGGAGAGTATCTTTAAGGCTTTGGGGAGTGAGGTTGTGGAGTTTGGATAGGGAGGAGGGAGAATGGTCAGGTATTGTACTGGAGGTGTTGGGGGTGTATGGGTACCTGTGGTTGGGGTGAATATCGCCGCCTAGCATACGGCTTAGAATGGAAGATTTGTGTACTGTAATAAGGAGGCTGTAGGACAGAAGTCTGGGTTTAGGTTTTTTGGGGGGAGAGGGAGGAAGATGCATTTTAAATTTAGGTAACAGAGTTTGAAAGTGACTAAACAGTGAGGGAGCGTTAGAGAAGTTTATAGAGGTTAAAGGATTGTAGTGATTGAGGGAGATAGGACAGGAATGGGAGGGATGTTAATGTGAGTGATAGGAGGTGGAGTAGGAAACAGTTTAGTAGAATGTGTAGCATTGTATGCTGAAAGTGTGGGTAGTTAAGAGTTACAGTAATCGGGTGGGAAAGATAGTTTCTGTGACTGGATAGCTAGGATTGGCTGGAAGGAGGGAGATGAGTGGTAGTAAGGGTGTGGTTTGTGAAAGTGAGGGTACAAGTCTGAGAAAAATGGGGGTGGGTGGGAATGGGTGTAGGGTAGGGGAGCAGAGTGAGCCCGAGCGTAGCGAGGGCAAACAGAGTGGGTTAGACTTGGCACTAGTTTGCAAAATGGAGGAAAATAAAAATCTAAAAGTAGCAAATTGTGACTTGCAAGTGAGGTGAGTTGGTATTGGGTGAGATAAAGGCAAAATTAATAAAATATGAAGAAGTAGAGAAATGTAGTAAAGTCATACACCTACTATGCTTTTAAGTTTGGGGTAGTGCTAACTGAGTTAGTGTAGAATGCAAGTATTAGAAGAAGGGGGGTTCACCAGAGGCACCCCAGTGATGTGTTTCATTTCTCTGTAGTTAATTGTTGGAAAGTTATTACTGTTGCTAACACTTTTGAGAACAAGTCATGGGACATGCATTAAAGAATAAGCAGCACGATTAAGCCAAGGTGCCGTTAAAATGTTTTTAGTTCCTTTAGTCTTGTACACAGGTCAGGCATCTGTTTATTAAACAGAAGACAATTTGTGGCTAGCAATTAAAGAGTTGAAGGATTATATCTGGGAGGTGAAGACTGCAAGAATCAAGTGGGATATGCTTACTATTTCAACAGAACATGGTGGACTGGGATTACTGGATTTGAAGGGGTACTTCAGAGCAACACAGTTAAGGCTCCTATACATAGCAGAAGCAGAAAACTATAAATCAAAGTGGAAAGAGATGATACTGAAACATGGGAATAGCTCAAGATACAAGGAGAGACTGGGATTTTGGATGCAGACCATTAAGGATAATAATCATACAGTATTCTAAAAACCAAGCCAACAAGGCAATGGAGACAGGAGATTCTGCTGATAGGGAAGAACAATTAGGGATACAGAGAACAGACAAGAGGAGGCTGGAATTTATTGGAGAAAAATAGCAAAGGAGCCACCAAGGTATTAGGAATTGGGAGCAAATAACTACAGAGAGAAAGTTAACAGAATGAGTAGATGCCAAGAACTTATTCAGACTGCAGGTTAGATACAGATTGCCTTCCTTATCAAAGATTGATCGAGTACAGGCAAAGAGAAAGAAATAGGGAGCCTTAAATGAAAAACCAGGATTGGCAGATTTTTTTTTTGTACAATCTTGAACAGAAGTTGCCATTAAGACAGGAATAATTAGTAGAGCATAGAATATATTGCACGATAACTATAAGAAGCCATCAGAGGAGGTTAGAAAGGATTGGGAAGCGAGATTGGATAAGGAATTCAAAAAGAAAAACTGGGGGATATATGTATGTCTCCCAAACATGCTAAGTCTAGAAGATTTAGGACCTTTACTTGAAAGTGTTTACATAGGTATCTTTATACCTCAAGTAGACTCCAAAGAATTTTTCCTCAGGTAGACAGCAAATATTGGAGGTGTGATGGGGAAGAAACAGTTAACTGGGAACATATTTGCTGGGAGTGTAATGAGTTGGTAGACTAACAATTTTTTGCAGACTGCTCTGTCAGAGATACTGACAAACTGGTGTAACTAAGGAAATAATTTTTTTAGTTATGATACAGAACTGGACTTTGCTAAATGTAGTATGGCCTTGCTGAATCTATGGTGGCTTCCAAAAAAGCATACTAGAAAATGGAAATCAAAGTTTAAAACAGTTACTAGACGTAGCAAATATAGTAAAAGATATAAAACAACTAGAATTGGGATCTTTAGAAAAGGGCAGGTGCAAATTACATGCAAAAAGATGGGAACTGTGGGAAAGTACAGTTGTGTACACTTACCATTAATGTAAATGTTCAAGTGTATTCACTGTTACAGTCATCACATTTGGGTTATCCCTGCCAGGGTAGCCCTTGGCCGGCCCAAATACCAGAGGCTTAGTGTTTCTGCATCAGTTGCTGTCACTTCAGGACTGACGTCAGGTCATCGGTAGTTTAAAGTAAGGCAGCCAACGCCATTACATCAGTTTTTCTTGCCCTAACCTGCCAGGAGCCACCAAATATAAGCCAGGTTCTGGTGGAAGGACCCTACAAGTAGAAAGTAAATACCAGTATGTCCCTTGTAAGGAAAGAGAAGAAAAAAGGGGAATGGAGGGAGGGAAACCAGGACTGCAACAGTGAATACACTCGAACATCCACATTTATGGTAAGTGTACACAATTGTACCATGTTCTTCATGTTTCACTGTTGCAGTCATCGCATTTGGGTTGATTCCCAAAGCTGAGGAAATGGGTGGAGGCAGTCAAAGAAATGAGGGGATGGCTAGGATGCCCTGCAAGACTGCAGAGGCAAACCCTGCCCTGGATTTGGGGAAAAGAGGCAGGTGGTAATGTTTGGTAAAGTGTGAACAGATGTCCAGGAGGCAGCCTCCAGGATGTCTCTGGTGGGGACTCCTGTGAGGAAAGCTGCAGAGGTGGAGGCTGCTCTGGTGGAATGAGTCCTGACCCCCTTGGCGGGAGGCTTTCCGTGTTGTTTGTAGCAGAAATGGATGCAGTGTGCTATCCATTTGGAAATAATTTGTTTGGAGATGCCTTTGCCTTCTGAATCTGTAGCAAGTCTAACCAGCAATTGATCACACTTTCTGAAGGATTTCATCCTGTCTAGATAGAATCTGAGCTGTCTGTACACATCTAGAGTGCAGGATCCTTTTTCCCTTGTTCTGGGCATTAGGAAAAAAAGGTGGGCGAATGAATGGATTGGTTAAGAGCCACACTGGACACCACACCTTGGGCACAAAGGATGGGTTAGTCCTGAAGGATACCCTGTCAGCAAGGAAGATGATGAAGGGTTCCACAGCCATGAGTGCTTGCAGCTCAGAGACTCTTCTGGCTGAAGTGATGGCCAGAAGGAAAGGTGTCTTCCCAGCAGAGAAATTTTAGCTTTGCAGAAGAAGTTGGTTCAAAGGGGGGGCAGGGTGAGCTTTTCCAACACAATGTTAAGGTCCCAAGCTGAGGCTGGCGCTCTTCTGGGTGGCCTCAAGTTGCTAGCCCCTCTTAGGAACTGTTTGATCAAAGGATGTGAGAAAAGGGGCTGCTCAGTGGGAAAATGCAGAGATAGCACAGGCATGAATTTTAACAGAAGAAAAAGAGAGGCCACTGTGAAGTAGGTCAGCTAAGTAATCCAGGATGGGAGGGAGGACTGTGTCGTATTGGCTCCCTTAGCCTGAATCCAGGTGCAGAACCTTTTCCATTTGTCGGTGTAAGACTTTCTAGTGCTAGGGCGTCTAGCCTCATTTATAACATCTAGAACCAGTTTACTGGGGTTGGCAGATTGATCGGAGGTCAGGGAAAAAGCCAAGCTGCCAAACTGAGTGTCTGCAGTTGGGGATCCATGAATTCCTCTTCCCTCTGGGTCAGTAGGTTTGGAATCTGAGGAAGATGCCATGGTGGCACTGGGGACAGGCTGCACAGCAAGGGGTACCACTGATGGCGAGGCCAGTCTGGAGCTATAAAAATTGTCCTTGGTTTTTCCTCCTTTATTTTGAGCAGTACCCTGGGGATGAGAGGTAGTGGAGGAAAGGCACAGACTGACAGATTGACCCAGGGAAGGACAGGGCATCCACTTTCCAAGCCATGCAATGATGCTCCCTGGTGCAGAATTTGCTGAGCTGATGGCTGGTGTGTGAGGCAAAGAGGTCGACCTTCGGGGTGCCCCATTTCTGAGTTATTAGGGTGAAGGTTCTTCTGTTGAGCTGCCACTCGTGTGGGTCCAGAAGAGTTTATGCTTAATTGGTCTGCCAGAGAGTTGAGAGAACCTGCTAGGATCTGTGCTAACAGGTGGAGTTACATGGCAGAGGCTATGTGCCAAAGGGTCGAGGGTAGGAGCGAGTCCCTCCCTGCTTGTTGACATACATTACAGTGGTGTTGTCTGTTTTGATCAGGAGAGCCCCTGGGGAGAGAAGGGGCTCAAAAGCCATCAAGGCGTGCTGGACAGCCATCAACTTTTTGGTTGATGTGCAGAGGGATTTGCTGTGGGCTCCATTGGCCCTGTATGCACCTGCCATCCAGATGTGCACCCCAGACATAGTCTGATGCATCTGTGGTGAGGGTCTGGGTGGTGGTGGGGTGGTGAGAAAGGTAGTCCCTTGTTGTGGGTCTGGGTGGTGGTGGGGTGGTGAGAAAGGTAGTCCCTTGTTGTAGGAGCATGCTGCTGACCACCAAAGAAAATCTTTTCTGAGGCAAGGAATTATAGGTATAAGAGTATCCAGGTCTTGAGAGTGTTGACACCAAACGCTTTTTAGTTACCAATGAAGTTTCCTCATATGCAGTCTGGCATATGGAATGAGTAGTATGAAAAGATGTCATGAACCCCAGAGCTTACAGGATCTTCCTTGAAGATAGCTGGGGTCTGGTGGCTATTTGAGAGAATTAGGCTGTCAGGAAATTTTGCTTTTCTGGTTTAAGGAATGCCATCTGGGATGCTGCATCCAGGCTTGCTCCCAGGAATATAATAATTTCGGTGGGCATTGGTTTGCATTTCTTTTTGTTGATTGTTTACCCTCGGGAGGTTAGTAGGGACTTTACAAAGGTCAGGTGCTTGAGCAGCTTCTCCTGGCTGTCTGCCTGAATTAGGCATTTGTCTAAGTATGAGTAAATCTGGATATTCCTTTGTCTGAAAAAGGCAATGACCGGAGCCAGACATTTTGTGAAAACTCTGGGAGCAGCAGATAAGCCAATGGGAAGGGCAGAGAACCCAGAGTGCTGAGACCCTGCCCAGAAATGGAGATATCTCCTGCATGATTCATCGAAAGGAATATGGAGGTAGGCCTCTTTTAGATCTACGGTGGCTAGCCAAGCATCCTTGGAGAGCATGGGTAGCAGCTGCTGGAGGGTGAGCATTTTGAATTTTGGGATGATCAGGAAGGAGTTTTTAAGGGATAGATAGAGGATGGGGCACCAGGTGCCTTCTTTTCTGGGTACCAGAAAGTCTGGAGTAGAAACCTTGGCCTCTCTGTTGTGCAGGAACGTGCTCTACTGCCCTCGTAGAGAGCAGGGGAAAGGACTTGCTTTTGTGCCTCTGCCCACTGGTTTGGAGATAGATCTGGGAATCATTTTGGGATAGGAAGGGTATGGCAAGAAAATTTGTATCCCTGGGACACTATGTTGAGAACCCAGCCTTTGTTGGTAATGGTGGCCCAGGTACTTGCATGAAAGGAGAGTTTTCCTCCAAGGGTAAGTGAAGGTGAGAAGAGGGAGGAGGTGGGGGAAGTGAGTCATTGTGAGTTCTTAACATAAGGGGGTGGCATAGAACTCCCTGGTTTTGAAGTGGAAGTAGTCCACTGCTTACATTTCTGCATTCCTTGTGGCTGCTGTCTGGGGGGGGGGTCTGGTTCCCCAGGGTCTGGGCTGGACTGGCTTAGTGGGAGCAAGAAAGGACCAGTGCTTGATGGAACAATGCCTGCTGAACCTGTGCGGCTGAACCTGTAAGAAATCCTTAACTGTTTGCATAGATTTTGCTTTTTCTTCCATCTTTTTTAAGACCTCTTCTGCCTTAGTGACAAATAAGTTGTCTTTGTGCAAGGGGGCATCCAACAACTTAGATTTGATATGGTCTGGCAAGGGCTATTCCTTAAGCCATGCATGCCTTCTAATGACATATCCGGCGGCTACTGCCCTGCAAGAAGCTTCTAGGGCGTCAAAACCATAGTGCAAGGTGTGTTAAGTTACTTGACTTGCAGAATGCATTAATTCTTGTAACTCTTTGGATTCTGCACAAGCAGGAAAAGAAGACATTTTTTGTTTGAGGAGTTCCAGGGTATGCTGCTGAAATTTTAGCATATGGAACTGACAATTTAGTGCCCTGATACCAAGAGTAGCTGAGGTGTATACTTTTTTACCCCATCTGTCTAGTGCTTGGGAATCCCTATCTGAGGGGGTGGGATTCTTAGCAGAGGTTGCGTTAATCCCTTTAGGCCCTTGAAAACTTACCTCAGGGTCAGCAGTAGGATTTTTAAGAAGAAATTTGTGTGAGTCGGGGATGCTACAGTACCTATCTGGTTTTCTGGGTGCAGGATGCAGGAGGGAGGGTGTCAAGAGTCAAGTTGGATTCCAGGAAGACATCCTCCACACCCTCCAAGACTGGGGGGATGGCCAAGGGTCTGTGCTGTGGAAGATCCAAGAATTCCAGTCTCTCTTTTTAGACTGAGGGTAGTCCTGACTCTCCCAGTGGAAATGCTCCCTTAAGGTATGAAGGATTTCCCCAAAGGAAAAATCCTCTGGGGGAGAATCTTAAGGGATGGAATCCTCTGCATCAGAATTCTCACAGGTAGAGAGGGGTTGCATGTCTTCATATTTAGTTACATCAGAGTCATCTGACTCTCTGTTCAGACCAAACTACAGGGTAAAGATCGCTTCCTTTTGGAGGGGGTAGCTTGGCTTCCCCTGATCAGCATGGTAAGGTCTTCTGCCATTTTAAGCATTTGAGACTGAGGTAAGGAAGGAGGTGCCCGAGATTGGCTCGTTGGTTTCTTGGGTGTGGTTCGTACCCTGGGCCTAAGAAACTCTGTATTTTTCAAAAGAAAATTTGTCGTGAAAGAAGTCTGTTTGTGTCGTGAGTGAGTAATGCGAAGGACTTCCTCAGAAGCAGATGCCTGCTCAGTGGCTCCGGACCCATCCAAGGTAGAGATGACCGCAGGAACCTTAGTCGAGTTTTGTGGCATACCAGACTCCGAAAGGGTCTCTGTGGTGGCCTGCGAATCCACAGAAGTTGCCATCAGGGGCTGCGAAAGCGCCTGAGGACCGGAGGTCTGACGACTAGCTTAACGGAACTGTCAGTGGTAGGGTTGAACCTGTGCAGTTTTTGTCTTTATCTTTACATTTTTTCGAAAGATCTGCTGTCAGATGGCTTACCGAAGCCATATCAGAGTTCAAGGACTAAGAGAAAATATCTAGGTACAATAAGGACCTGACTATGGATAGTTCTGGCATTGAACAAAGCACAGAAGCAACACCGGGAAATGTCGTAGTTTGGGCCTAAACAAGTGACACAGTAAAAATGAAAGTCTCAGTGTGTTTATTTGCTCTCCACAGGTGAGACCATTGTTAACTTTTCTGACAGGTTAGTGCAAGAAAAAAGGATCCCCAATGGGGTACTTGGCTTTAGAAGACTTCAGCTTCAAATCGGTAGACTAAACTCTGGTAGCGGCCGAATGGTACTCATGCAAAAGTACAGTTTTGTACCTACCATAAATGTAGATGTCCGATAGATATGCAACTGCAGTCATAATATATGGGTTTGTCCTGCCTCAGGCAGCCCTCGGTCGGCCGGATTCCAAAGTCTGGGTCCAGCGTCGGCTGGTGTCGCCTCCTCTCCGACGTCAGAACGGCTGGAGTATAAAGGCATCGGCCGACGCCATCTTCTTCAGTGTTTCTTTCCCCAGGTGCCCTCCAAGGAAGGCTAAATTTGGTGAATGGATAAACAATTCCAGACATGCACAACAGTAATAAACAGATACACCATAAAAGATACCCCCAGCAAAAAGGAATAGGGGTAGTGGACCCAAAAAGAAAATTGCAGAGGGGTAGGAGGGAGGGAAAATCCAACTGCAGTTGCATATCTATCGGACATCTACATTTATGGTAGGTACAAAACTGTACTATGTCCTTCAAGAATGCAACTGCAGTCATAACATATGGGTTGAATACCATAGCCAAGCTGGGGGTGGATGGAACTAATAAAGGGATGGTGTAGCTAAAATGCCCTGCAGGACTGCTGAAGCAAAGCCTGCTCGGGATCTGGAGTATAAAGGCAGGTTGTAGTGCTTGGTAAATGTATGCACGGAGCTCCATTTAGCAGCCTCTAGAATGTCCTTTATAGCCACTCCTCTTAGGAAAGCTGTGGATGTGGCTATAGCTCTGGTGGAGTGTGGCCTAATATTGGCTGGCACACCTTTTCCATGAAAGGAATAGCAGAATCTGATGCAGTGTCCAATCCATTTTGAAATTGTTTGTTTGGAGATTGCTTTTCCTTGAACTCCAGCAGCATAGGCTACGAACAGTTGGTCAGACTTTCTGGTGGTCTTTGTTCTGTCCAAGTAGTAGCGTAGTTGTCTGTGTATGTCCAAAGTATGTAGCAGCTTTTCCCCCTTGTTTTGAGGATTGGGGAAGAATGTAGGCAGGTGAATGGCTTGATTTAGAGACACCCTGGAAATTACTTTTGGCATGAAAGAAGGATTGGTCCTTAGAGAGACTCTGTCCTGATGAAAAATGAGAAAGGGAGGTACTGCCATGAGTGCCTGTATCTCAGAGACTCTTCTTGCTGATGTTACTACCAATAGAAAAAACGTTTTCCAGGATAGAAATTGTATTTCTGAAGACGCTGCTGGTTCAAAGGGAGGAAGAGTTCATTTTTCCAAGACGAAATTGAGGTCCCATGCAGGTACTGGTGGTTTTCTGGGAGGTTTGATATTCTTTATCCCTCTTAGGAACCGTCTTAGCAAGGGATGTGAGAACACAGGTGGGTCACAATTGTATTTTGCTGAGATTGCTGAAGCGTGAATCTTTATGGAAGAATATGAGAGACCAGTATGAAACAATTCTGCCAAGTATTCTAATATCTGAGGTATGCTCAATACTGTTGCATCCTGACCCTTGTTGGCATTCCAGATGATGAATCTCTTCCACTTGGCTGAATAGGTCTTTCTGGTGGAAGGTCTGCATGCTTCCAGTAAAATTGCTTGAACTTCTTTGGAAAGAGAGATATCTGAAGAAGTTATGGTAACCTCCAGGCTGTCAGATGCAATGTTTGCATGTTTTGATAAACAGTCCTGTAATTGTGCTGGGTTAGACGCAGAGGCCATAGAGGCAGAGGCCACGGTTTGGTCCGAGTTATGCTCAACAGCAATGGGTACCAGTGCTGCCTTGGCCAGTCTGGAGCTATCAAAATGCCTGTTGGTTCTGCTTTGATCTTCAGTATCACCTTGGTCAGCAGTGGTAGAGGGAATGCATAAATTGTTAGGGAATTCCAGCTGAAGGAGAGAGCATCCGTTTTCCAGGCTAGAGGATGGTGAGTTCTTGTACAAAACTTTTCCAGGTGATGGTTCAGGTGAGAAGCAAAGAGATCTATGTCCGGTCTTCCCCATGCCCTTGTTATTTGTGAGAAAATGTGAGTATGCAGCATCCATTCGTGTGGATCCCAGAAATTTCTGCTCAGCTTGTCCGCCAGAACATTGTCCTTGCCTGATATAAACTGGGATTGCAATTGGATCTTCAGACTCAGGGACTTTTCCCAAAGAATCATTGTTAGTCTGCAGAGGGGATAAGAATGAGTACCTCCCTGCTTGTTTATATACCACATAACAGTGGTGTTGTCTGTCCTTATTAGCAAATGTCCTTGTTGAAGTGATCTTTCGAGAGTCTCGATTGCACGTATCACTGCCAACATCTCTTTTTGATGTGCAGATGCCTTTCCCTTGGGTTCCATTGCCCTTGAATGCATCTGCCCTCCATGTGCACCCCCCATCCATGATCCGAGGCGTCTGTTGTAATGATTTGACCTGCTTGAGGTTTGTTGAAAGACACGCCTTGGTTTAACTGACTTGCTTGAGCCCACCACAAGAATTCCCTTTGCAGACATGGAATAAGTGGGATTACGTCCTCTAGGCTTTGGCTGTGTTGGGACCTAAGCTTTTTAAGTACCATTGCAGCTCTCTCATATGAAGTCTTGCCAAAGGTATCAGAAGAATGCAAGATGCCATGAACCCCAGGGCCTGCAGGATTTTCCTTGCAGTCAGCTGGGAGAGCTTTGCTAGGCCTTTGAAGTACTCTGGTAACTGCTCTTGTTTTTCTTCTGTGAGAAAGGCCATTTGTGTTTTTGTGTCCAGTTTGGCTCCCAGGAAAATAATCTGTTGGGATCGCAGTAGTCTTGATTTTTGAATGTTGACTGTGTATCCCAAGGCCTGAAGTAATTGAATGGCATAGGTCCAAGTTTGTTATCAAGGTTTGTTTGTTGTCTGCTTGTATCAGGCAGTCGTCCAGGTAGGGGTATATTTGAATCCCCTGGAGTCTGCAGTGTGCCACTACTGATGCCAGGCATTTCGTGAACACTCTGGGCGCAGTAGATAAGCCAAACGGCAATGCTGAGAATTGATAATGCTCTGTCCCTGCAAGAAATCTGAGGTATCTTCTGCAACTGTGTCTGATTGGGACATGCAGGTATGCCTCCTTGAGGTCCAGAGTGACCAGCCAAGACCCCCTTGCCCAGCATGGGAAGGAGTTGCTGTAACGTCAGCATTTTGAACTTTGGCACAATGAGAAAAGTATTTAGAGTACACACGTCCAGTATAGGCCTCCATTTGTTTTCTGTCCTTGGAACAAGGAACAGTCTTGAATAAAATCCCTGGCCTCGTTCCTGAGGAGGGACCTTTCCTATTGCTTTTATTCTTAGCAGCTTTGAAACTTGAATGTGTGCCTCTGCCCTTTGATGATGTGGCAGGTTTGGAATGCCTTGTCTTATTGGTAAAGTATGGAAGTGGAATCTGTAACCTTTGTCTATTAAATCCAGAATCCAGTTGTCCTTGGTTAAGATATGCCAGTTCTTTGAGAATAAGGATAATTTTCCGCCTAAAGGTGCTTCTCTTTGAGCTTTGGTAGGTGTCATGAAAGTCAAGTCATTGTGATTGTCCTTGTGGTGCAGCTGGACTGCCTGCGCCACTTCTTTGATTTGGTGTTTGCCATTGGCGGCCCCTGTAGGAGCCTCGGTACTGCCCTCTACCTCGAGCACGCCTGTTTTTTCCCCTTTGAAACTTGTCAGTGTCTAGACAGGATCAATTCTTTGAAGGCCAATTCCTGCTGAATCTGGGTGGCTGAACCTGGAGGGAATCTTTGACTGTCTGAACTGATTTAGCCTTTTCCTCAATGGACTTCAACACATCTTGTGCATTAGCACCAAAAAGCTTCTGTTTTTCCAGAGGTGCATCAAGTAACTTTACTTAAACATGGTCTGGCAGTGGCTGTTCTTTTAACCAAGCATGTCTACGTATAACAGCCCCTGTCATGAATGCCCTACATGAAGCCTCCAATGCATCATAACCACACTGAAGAAAATGATTGCTAACCTGCTGAGAGTTATGGACCAGATCCTGCAATGCCTTTCTATCAATAGACTCAGGAAAGGCTAGTTTTTTCTGTAAATCATCCAGTAAATAATCCTGGTACTGAAACATATGAAAAAGGCAGTTAAGTGACCTCATGGCAAGGGTGGAAGAGGTATAAACTTTTTTACCCCATCTCTCCAGGGACCTTGCTTCCCTATCCGCTGGCAGTGGATTCTTGGCTGAGGAAGTAGACACTCCTTTGGGGCCCTGTGAAATAGTTTCAAGATCCACAGAGTGGGCCTTAAAGAGATGCTTGTGAGTGTCAGGGACCCTGTAATCTCCGTCTGGCTTGACAGGAGCAGGAGGGAGAGAATCAGGGTTAGCACTGGAGTCGGAGAAAACATCCAGGACATCCATAACTGGAGGGATAGCAAAAGGTCTGTGCTGGGGTAACTTGAGGAAGGTACGTAGCCATTTCCTAGAATCAGAAAATTCCTGACCCTGCCACTTAAAATGCTCCCTCAGAGTGGAGGACTTCACCGAATGAAAAATCCTCTGGAGGAGAGGCAGAGGGAATTGACTCCTCAGCATCAGAATCCTCATAGGCCTGGAAGGATTCTTCTTTGGTATCTGAATGCTCAGAATCCCCAGAGGCTTCATCTGAAGAGAGGTTGTCAACCTGCTCAGTTCTAGGCCTTTTCTCTGCAGGCGGCTGAGAACCTCTGTCTGGGTGAGGCTGAGACCCCCTGATAAGAGAGATAAGATCTGCAGCAAGAGACATGATCCTGTTTATCAGAAGAAGGGGCCTGGGCAGTAGGTTTAGGATGGGCCTTGGCCTGGCTGGCAGCCTTAGCACGTGCAAAGGCCTTGATAGACATGGATACAGGAGGTCTAGCTGCCCCACGTGCAGGAGTAACCTTGTCTACGGGAATGGTGTCGGGTAGATCCAGAACTTGGTTTCTGGAGGAAAATCAATAACCAGCACCGGTGTAGTCTCCGTGACCGAAGGACGTGTTACTGCTGTGTCGTCGGCCTGGAGCAGTTGAATTACCGCTTCTGAAGGGACCGAAGCACACGCGGAGGGCTTAGGAGAAATATCGGTAGAGAACACGGGCCGCGGATGTCGGTCCCGGTCCTTCCGTTTTTTGGAAATTTGTGTTGTCGGTTGTTCCTACGGCATGATATAAGTGAAGGATTCGCCGAAAAAGTCTTCGGCAAATTCTGCCCGGCGCCTGAGGGTGCACTTGTTAAAGCAAGCACAGGCAGAGATGTCATGGTCTGGGCCTAGGCAAGGGAGGCAGTAAGAATGGAAGTCCTTATGAGGTATTTGTTTACCACAAGACAAACAATTAACTTTCTCAATTTGTTCTGACATCGGCTGAGGCAAGAAAAAATGTTCCCCAACGGGGTACTTAGCTTTTAGATGACTCCGGTAACTGAAACCGGTACATGTGAGGCAGAGCACCTCGCTGGCCTTGTTCAAGAGAAATCTTGACCAATGGATGGGAGATCGCAGATATACCCCAGGGATTACCTCAGTGTCACTGCTCGACAGAGGCACAGAAAAATAATGGGTATAGTTCCCCATACTAAAGGGGTGGCGTAAGCCACAAAACGATGGGCTAGGCTTGTAAATGCCCTCGGGCAGATAGCCTAGTATGAACCTATGAACCTATGAACCTATGAAAACACAGGAGCTGACCGACTGGCACTTGCAAACTGCTTCTGCTTCGGGCACCGCGTGGCAAGAAAGACTGAAGAAGATGGTGTCGGCCGATGCCTCTATACTCCAGCCGTTCTGACGTCTGAGAGGAGGCGACACCGGCCGACGCTGGACCCAGACTTTGGAATCCGGCCGACCAAGGGCTGCCTGAGGCAGGACAACCCATATGTTATGACAGCAGTTGCATTCTTGAAGGACATCTGCTTCTGCTTCGGGCTCCATGACAAGAAAGACTGATAAAATAGCATCGGCTGCCTTACTTTATACTACTGACAACCTGACCTAAGATTACCTATGTCATATGTGATCATTTTGTTTCTTGTTCAAAGAGTGCACATAAGAAATTAAACTTAGAATTCAAATAGTTTTAGCTTCTGAAAGGACCTTTTATGAAGCCTTCTCTAAGCTTGCCCAATTAAAGGTATTATTTTTCAAGGTTCTTTAATGGACAGCCATGGTGGTGCAGCGGTAGCACTGTTGCCTCACAGCATGAGGTTCTCCCGTTCGATTCTCAGCTGGAGTGCCTTCTGTGTGGAGTCTGCATGTCCTCCACGTGGTCGAGTGGCATTCGAAAGACATGCATGAATGGGCATGCCTTCGTTGAAGGTTGAGCGTCGAGGTGGCACTTCGGCACTGTGAAAATCTACTGCCAATCATTAGCGGACCCGAGTTCCGCTGCGGCGACCCTTAACCGGGAAAAGCCGAAGGAACAACAACTTTTCAAGGTTCTTTCATCAAAGATTAAATACAACTAAAACATTTTCTGTTTGCCCTTTAAAACACAGCACAAGAATGAAATTACATCCATGCAACACCTTTTAATACATGTACTTACACAAGGCAAGGCTGTCATAATAATGTGAGCATGTGCACATTCGTGCGTGTATGTCTGCATGTACTTGTGTATCAATGATGTCGGACTAATCCCACAATATACCCGCTTCTGGATTACCTTCATTGACTTGCATCGACAATGCCAGGAATGTGTGCACAAGGCTTTTTATGTATAGGTGGGTGGATGTGGGAGTGAGTGTACTTGTCACTATCCAACAGGCTCCTTATAAGTGCATGAATCTGTGAGTCTATCCTCAAATTCTTTGTCATGCTAGGAATGCATGTGTGTGTATCACTGGCCTACATTATAGACAGGCACACATACATTCCTGGCATTCAAATGATACAAGTCAGGTAAAGTAATCAAGTGTGTGTGTGTGTGTGTGTGTGTGTGTGAGCGCACACCACTCTGTCCTACAATGACCTCGGTCCTGTAAATTAGAGCCGCTCTGCAATCCTGTACAAACTAAAAAATGGATGAATGAATAAATTAAAATGATTTTTCTTACCTGTGGTTTAGTCATTTCAAATGCAATGCTGCGTACTTCCACGTTCAGTATTACTTTAGGAGACACAAGTGCAATCTCAGCATATGGATCTATCTGTAGTTTTGCTGATGCTGACACTGGTTTGAAAACTTGAAAGCAAAATTTGATAAACATTTTTACATATTTTGGTTTTATTCTTTCAATTATTTTAACCAGCATTGTGTTATGCATTTTTAATAAAAATGGAACTAGCAAATTTTTTCTTTATTAAATCACCAACTTTGCAAACAACCGTTAAGTACATTCATAACTCATTTCAGTTACAAATTACAATCAAAAAGTTCCAACTATATATATTAGTCAACAAACATTATAGCAAAACTGTCTTAAAAATAGATGTGGGACAGTTGGTTTAATCTGCCCTCACAGCAACTACTTAAACATGCTGTAAGCTTGTCATTCTCTAAGTCCACACAGTGTCTCTTGAGATACTACATTCATGAAGAAACTTCCAAGAAAATTTAACTTAAAATCTAGGGCAACTGGTTAAAGTCAACTTTCTCAGATACACAGTGATATAAATTTTGTCCAAATGTCCATTTGAGGGTGCTTTCTTGAAAATAAAATTACTTTTCCAGTCTTAGTATAAAAGACTCATACAAATCCTCTTTATGACTTGGATAATGCAAGACAGAACAGCAATGCAGACAATGAAGGAACTAACTATGGAGGAAAAGGAATTGGGCAGTGTCCCATCACCCCTCTCAGATAAGGAAAGGATGGTGTCCTAGTGGAGAGAACAGGGGAGCAAAACAAAGTATCTGATTGGGGGGTCAGTAGCAAGTTTACCTCACCCATGGAATTGAGTGCTAGAGTCCCTGTCCAGCCAGCACTATTAACTACTGGATGCCCATGTGCCATGGATGCTAGTGGGCATAAAGAGGAAGCTTGCATGAAGTAATAACCTCACTACCGGGCATGCATGGGGAAACATGTATGCATGAAGTAATAGCCCCAATACTGAGCATACATGTATGCATGAAGTATTAACTCCACTACTGGGCGTGCCTGGGGACACCTGTAGGTTTCAAGTAATAACATCACTACTGGCCATGAATGGGGAAACATGTATGCATGAAATAACCACCTCACTATTGGGCATGCATAGGGAAACGTACACGAAGTAGTAACCTCACTACTGGACAAGGCATGGGGAAACATGTATGCATAAAGTAATAACCACAGTGCTACTGAGCAAAGATGGGGTAATATGTATGGATAAAGTATTTACGTCACTACTACTGAGCATTGATGGGGAAAAATGTACAGATAAAATAATCTCACTACTAAGCATGCATGGCAAAACATGTACAGATAAAGTAATAACCATCCTTCTACTCAGCACAGGTGGGGAAACCTGTACGGATAAAGTAATTACCCCGCTGCTGGTCATATATGGAGGAACATGTACAAAAAGTAAAAACTCTGCTACTGGCCATACATAGTAAAACATGCATGGGTAAAGCAATAACCCCACTATACATCTGAAATAAGCACACTAAAACTGTCAAAAGTAATATGTAGCTCAGAAAAAAATATGCTTTAGAACCTATCTACACATGCAACACTGTTACTATTGTGAATATGCTAGTTGTGTTGCAAGTAGATGACAGTCAATGGGGCATACAAGCTGTGATCCTAAGACAGAACAGACGACCAAGGTCTTGATTTGTCAACAGGATTTATACAAATACAAAAGTACAAACAGAAAAGGAACTTTTAACAATAGTGGATGGATGGAAGAAATTTCATGAATGTCTTTAGTAAAGTTTAGGTAAATACAGGCCAGAAAACTTTCCAAATATACATTTAGAAAGTCTTTGTACAAGTATCTCCTAGACTGTGGGTTACATTTCTCAATTTACATATTCACTGATTGCTACTACCTGGGGTGGGCTTTCTAGCCAAATTTTCCTGAACGAAAAATGATGTCCTGTATTCAAATAGGATATATAACTTATGTAACACAGGTTTACCATGGTGCATGCAGCAGAAACAAATACAATGGCTTATCCATTTTGAAATAGTCTGCTTTGATATAGCCTTCCCCTCTGTTCCTGCAGCAAATGCCACCAGTAGTTGCTCAGACTTTCTTAGAGATTTTGTCCTGTTTAAGTAGAATCTTAGTTGTCTGTGCACATCTAATGAATGCAGAATTCGCTCTCCCTTGTTCTGCGGATTTCGGAAAAAAGTTGGCAGGTGAATGGTCTAGTTAAGAGCCACACTGGATACCACCTTAGGCATAAAAGGATGGGTCCTGAGGGTCCACCCTGTCTGGGTAAAAAATAAAAGATAATGAAAGGCTCCACTGTCATGAGAGCCTGTAGTTCTGAAACCCTTCCAGCTGAGGTGACTGCTAAAACAAAGGCAGTCTTCCAAGAAAGAAATTTTATGTCCGCAGTAGCAGCTGGTTCAAAAGGAGGTAGGGTGAGTTTTTCCAGCACAAAATTGAGGTCCCATGCACGAGTCGGTGCTCTCTTGGGAGGTCTTAAATTTCTGGCTTCTCTGAGGTACTGCTTTAGCAGGGGATGAGAAAAGAAAGTAGGCTCTGTGTTGTAATGAGCCGAGATGACAGAGGCATGGATTTTTATTGAAGAAAAAGATAGGCCCTTGTGAAGCATCTCAGTTAAATATTGCAAAATCTGTGGAATATCGGGCTTTGCTGTGTTTATTCCTTGTGCTTGGTTCCAAGCACAGAATCTCTTCCATTTAACAGCGTAAGATTTTCTAGTACTAGGCCTTCTAGCCTCCAAAATGACATCCATCACAGGTTTACGGAGAGATGTGATTGGTGAAATTAGGCGAGTAGCCATGCTGCAAGATTCAGAGTTTGGAGCAGAGTGTGAAGAATATGACAGTTCTGCTCAGACAGTAGATGGTGTGTTTGAGGCAAGTACCATGGAGGAAGGTGCGAGATATTCCTTAGAAGCGGGTACCAGTGTTGGCGAGGCCAGTCCAGAGCAATCGGAATCATTTTTGTTTTTTCCTGTCTGACTTTTAGCAAGACCTTGGAGAGCAGAGGCAGAGGGGGGAAAGGCATAGACTTATAGGTTTTTCGAGCTGAAGGATAGAGCATCCACTTTCCAAGCTTTTTTGTGATGAGTTCTTGTGCAGAATTTGTCCAACTGATAGTTTTGGGGAGAGGCAAATAGATCTATGTCTGGGCTCCCCCATTTTCGTGCCAACATGCTGAAGGTTTGTCGATCCAGTTTCCATTCATGTGGGTCCAGAAGATTTCTGCTTAGGTCATCTGCCAGAGTACTTTGCTTTCTTGGCAGGAATTGAGCTTAAAGATGTAGAAGGAGACAGCACTACTGAATTCTCCAGTTATAGGCCAATAGCTATACTCTCTCCACTTGCAAAGATTATGGAAAAATGTATTCATAGACAAGTCATGCACCACCTAATCCAGAATCACCTTATGGCAGACGCTCAGCATGGTTTCTGTCCTCATCACAGCACTACTTCAGCCCTCCTAGCCTTTACTAACACCATAAACCATAATCGCAACAATAATTATATATCCTCAGCCCTCTTCTTGGATCTTTCCAAGGCATTCGATATGGTTGATCACCAACTTTTAATCCACACCCTGCAAACATTCTGTCTAGATACTAGAGCCCTTCAATGTTTCAGTCCTACCTGAATGGTCGACAGCAGGCTGTCCTCTGGCAGAACAAACTCTCTAACCTTCTACCCAACACCCTTGGAGTACCACAAGGCTCTATACTAGGGCCCTTGCTGTTCTCCATCTTCATTAACTACCTTTATATTGTCATCCCAAAAGTCAGCTGTATCCAATATGCTGATGACTCTACTCTGATTTGCTCAGCCACATCTCCAGTAGAGTTATGGTCAGCTACCCAGACCACCTTTAATATGATAGAAAACTGGCTTTCTGAACATAGTCTGATCCTAAATACCAAAAAAATTAAAATGCTGTTATTTTCACCAACACAAAGGTCTACCACTTTCACCTTTACCATAAAATCAAATGATGGCACAATAATCTCCCCTGACCCCTCTACAAAACTATTAGGTGTCATCATAGACAATCTAAAATTTGACCTGCATGTTAAACAAACTATCAAAACCATCAATAAAAAACTAGGGTCACTTTACAGAATAAAAGCCTTCCTAACCCCTCCAGCTAAAATTGCAATAGCTCACTCACCTTCTTTCAACCCTTATGTATGCATCCCCTCTACTCTCGAATTTAAACAAGACTGTCCTTAAACTCTCAATTTGCTACAACCACATTGCCAGGTTTGCCACTGGGCTGCCTTTTAGGACACATCATTTCATCAATCTAAATCAGCTTGGATGGCTTGAACTACCCAGCCTAATCCAGTATAACCAACTGATTATGGGCCTATAAAATCCTCTATAATCCGGACAATACTCCTGCACTTAAAAATATTATCACCCCCCCTATAACAATCCTAGACCACTTCGATCCTCTAACAAACGACTAATTCAGACTAGCAAAATTAATAACACAGCCGGTGATTCTCTCTTTGCAAACTAAGTAGATCCTGGAACTCTCTTCCAGCTGATATTACCTTACTTTTCACCTTAAGTCAATTTAAAACTAGACTCAAACAACATTTGTCACTTAACTGGCTATGTTAATGTATCAAGCCTGGCTAACTCTCTCTAGAATGTGTAAAAATCTGCTAACCAGTTTACTGTGTAATTTAATTTAATCCTGAGCGCAAGTCAGGATTAACTGTAACCTGTGGAACTTGTTTAACTTGCTTACTTATGTAATCTATGTAAATAGTCTGTAATATGTAATGCTGGTATTATGTAATGCTGGATCTGCTTACCCTTGGAGCTTTTCTCCCAGGGCCTCCACTGAAAATGGACATGCATCCAGTCAGACTATCCTGGTCAACAAATGTAAAATAAAAATAAAAAATAAAATGTATTTGGTAAGTCAAGGCTGTGTTCCACAAGGCCATGGCTATTCTGCAAAGAAGGTAGGAGTGGGAACCCCCCTGCTTGTTTATGTACCACAACTGTGGTGCTGTCCATCTTCATCAGTAGTTGTCCTGGATGAAGGAAGTCCTTGAAGGCTGTCAGTGCATTCTGTACAGTTAGCATTTCTTTCTTCTTGATATGTAGATGCATTTGATTTGGGCTCCATTCGTCCTGAATGTATTTCCCTGCCAGATGGGCCCCCCAAGCATAGTCTGATGCATCTGTAATCAGGGTTTGGATGGGAGGGGGTAGAATGAATGACAGTCCCTTGTTTTGGTGACATGCCTCTGCCGACCAAAGGAACGCCTGTTGCAGGCAATGAATGAGAGGAATCATTGTTTCCAGGCTGTGACAATGTTGACTCCATAAGCCTTTTTAGGTACCATTGAAGTTTCCTCATGTAGAGTCTTGCATATGGAACTAGCAGAATGCAGGATACCATGAACCCCAAAGCCTGTAGAATTTGTCTTGTAGATAGCTGGGTTTTTGTTGCCACTTGTTTGAAATATGTTGTCAATTGAATTTGTTTGTCTGGCGTGAGGTAAGCCATCTGGACAATTGTATTCAAGCTTGCACCCAGGAATGTAATTATTTGACAGGGTACCAGTTGTGATTTCTTTAGGTTTATGGTGTACCCTAGGCATGTTAGAAATCTTTTTACAAATGCCAGATGCTGAAGAAGAGTGTCCTTTTCCTTTGCCTGAATGAGAATCGTCCAGATATGGATAAATTTGAATGTTTGTCTGCAAAATGCAATTACTGGTGCCAGGCACTTTGTGACGACCCTGGGCGCAGTAGATAAGCCAAAGGGCAGTGCAGAGAACTGGTAATGCAAATAGCCTGCTTTGAAGCGGAGGTATCTTCTGCAAGATTCCCTGATTGGGATAGGCAGGTATGCCTCAAAGTCTAGAGTTATCAACCAGGCATTCTTGCCTAGCATAGGCAGTAGCTGTTGTAGAGTCAGCATGCAATTACTGGTGCCAGGCACTTTCTGAAGACCCTGGGCGCAGTAGATAAGCCAAAGGGCAGTGCAGAGAACTGGTAATGCAAATAGCCTGCTTTGAAGCCGAGGTATCTTCTGCAAGATTCCCTGATTGGGATTTGCAGGTATGCCTCAAAGTCTAGAGTTAATCAACCAGGCATTCTTGCCAAGCATAGGCAGTAGCTGTTGTAGAGTCAGCATCTTGAATTTTGGAATGCCCAGAAAAGTATTTAGAATGGATAAGCCCAGAATTGGACACCATGATTTGTCTTTTCTGGGTACCAGGAAAAGTCTTGAATAAAACCCTTGTCCTTTTTACTTTTCTGGTACTGGTTGAACAGCTCCCATATCCATGAGGGACAACTTGTTTCTGGGCCTCTGCCCACTGATTTGGTGGCAGATCTGACCATCCGTTTGGAATTGGCAACGTGTGGAAATGAAATCTGTACCCCTGGGATACTAAGTTTAAGACCCACTTGTCCTGGGTAATTAGATATTAATTTTGAGCATTAAGTGCTAGTTTTCCCCCAAAAGGGCTGCCAAAAGATAAGTGCTTGGAGATGGCAGAGGAAATTCATTGAGACTGTTTACTGTAGTAGGGTGGTGCTTTGCTAACTCCTGATTTGGAGGTGGAGGCACCCCACTGTTTTGTCCTGCAAGATCCTTGTGACTGAAACCTGGAGCCTTTGGAGTGTCTGGGTTTGACCCAAGCGGCTCTGTGGGACACTGGAAAGCACCAATTCTTAAGTAGGCCAGTGCCTACTGAACCTGAGTGGCTGCACTTCCAAGAAATCTTTTACAGTTTGCATAGATTTAGCTTAGTCTTCCATCTTTTTTAAAACCTCTTCTGCCTTATTACCAAACAGACTGTCCTGCTGTAAAGGAGCATCCAACAATTTAGCTTGGACATGATCAGGCAGATTTTGCTCCTTGAGCCAAGCATGCCTTTTTATCACAGATCCAGTTACGGCGGCCCTGCAAGAGACCTCCAAGGAATCAAAACCACACTGCTTTCCAACTTGTTCAGCTGAATGCAATAAGTCCTGTAACTCTATTTTCCACACAATCAGAAATCAACATCATTTTCTGTTTCAGTAAGCCCATAACATGCTGTTGATATTTAAGCACATGAAATTGGCAGTTTAAAGCCCCGATTCCCAACGTTGCAGACGTATAACCCTTCTTACCCCATCTCTCCAGCACCCTGGAGTCTCTATCTGAAGAAGTAGGATTTTTGGCTGTAGAAGCCTTAACACCCTTGGGACCCTGAGAAATAGTTTCAGGGTCAGCAGCAGGATTTTTGAAAATAAATTTGTGAGAGTCAGGAACCCTGTAATATCTGTCTGGCTTACTAGGAGCCAGAGGCAGGGAATCGGGAGCCATGCTGGATTCTGAGAAAACATCACCAACAATGTCTAAAACAGGAGGTATAGCCAAAGGTCTATGCTGAGGAAGAAGAAAATCCCTAAGCCTCTTTTTGGATTCTGTAAAGTCCTGACTCTCCCAATGAAAATGTTCCCTTAAAGCATGCAAAGTCTTTCCAAAAGAAAAATCCTCAGGAGGAGAAGTAGAAGGGATGGATTGCTCTGCATCAGAGTCCTCATAAGGTGGAATGGAAAATTTCTGATCAGAAGAAATGGAAACCTGATCTGAAGATTCATAATCAGTGCCTTGCCTAGGCCTCTTAGCAGGAGGGGGGGGGGGGTGGGAACCCCTGATCAAGGTAATTAAATTCTCAGCCATTTTGATCATTTGTTTTTTAGGCATAGGGGCCTGAGCACGTGGCTCATGCGTTGGTTCTTTACAAATAGAAGTAGGTTTTAGCCTTGTTTTTGATGATGGCGTTGGTTTAATATACAAATGTTGAGGCCTGAAAACACCCTCAGAAGCTGGTGCCTGCTCAGCGGCTCTGGACCCATCCAAGGGAGAGACATCCACGGGTTCAATACTTGGAGAAACTCGCGGCATACCAGACTCTGAATGGGTCTCGGTAGAGGCCTGCGACTCAAAAGTACCGGCATCAGGGGCTGCAAAAGTGCCTCACTGAGTACCGGCGAACCGCCGACTGGCTTAGGAGAAGCTTCGTCGTCGGTTTTGTACCTCAACGGTCTGACTCTTTCCTTGTGTTTTTTTGTGAATTCTAGTAGTCAGATTGCTAACCGACGACATTTCAGGATAGTTAAATCTTGAACCAAAGTATTTAAAAGCAAAAATGTACCGACGCTTAATAATGCAGTGGTTAAATTTAGCACAAAACCGACAGCAAAGTACGTTGTGATCAGGGTTTAGGCAAGGTATACAGTACAAATGAAAATCCTTATGAGGTATTTGGTTCCCACAAGTAATACAATTATTAACTTTTACTGACATCGGTAAGGAGCAAGAAAAAGTTTCCCCAACGGGATGCTTGGCTTTGGTTTGAAGACTTTGGTTCTGAAACTCGAAAACAAAAGTTTCAGGAGTCGGCTGACTGGCACTTGCGAACTGCTTCTGCTTCGGGCACCGCACGGCAAGAAAGACAGATTAAAATGACATCAGCTGCATGTTTTATACCCCTGACGACCTGCCGTCATGGAAGAGGAGACGGCAACCGATGCAGCACCCAAGACTTTGTTATTCAGGCCGACGGCAACCTGCCAGCAGATTACCCAAATGTAATGACTGCAACAGTGAAACATCTGAAAGAATGACATCTTGGAAGAAGTATTCTCTTGCACGTCTTACTCTGTGTGACAGAGTGCGTAGCAATCCAGGGGTATTCTTGCATATCGCACTGCCCACCCAGGTTTTTGGGACCCAACTGAGGTAGTCATCCACCTGGTGAGGACGTGCACAGTGCCTCCTGCAGGATATATACCAGACAAAAGTCAGTGGACAGAGGTGATCATACACCTGGAGACAATGCTCACTATGTGATTTCTGCAGGATGTACATAGAGCACAGGTCACTGGATAGAGGTGATTGTATACCAGGTGAGGATGCACAATGTGTGCCTCTATAGAAAGACATGTACCAGGTGCAAGTCACTGGACCAAAGTGATCATACACATGCTGAGGATGCACACTGTGGCTCCTTAAGAATGTCTACCATGATCATTTACCTGGCGAAGATGCACACTGTGCATCTGGCATGACGTGCATCAGGTGCAGGTCATTGAACCAAAGTTGTCATACACCCGGAGAGGGTGCACACAATCCCTCCATGATGCGTACTAGGCATGATTCACTGGATGGGGACTCAGACACTCAGAATATATTGGACAGCTTCTCTCTCTCAGTCTGTCTGGAGATGCCTACAGATGCATCAGTATGAGGTGTGGACCGTTGTTGGGTATAAAGTCTGGCCTGTCCTACTCAGCTTACTACCAATAATCTCACCAAATGCATGGATATGTAGACTGGCTGCCTTCTAATTTTGTGCACTATTCTTAATGTCCTCACATGTCTAAGCACTTCATTTGTCTTTGTGGCATAAGGCACAAAGTTCCACAGAAGGTTCATTTCGGGTACTCAATCTAAAAAGAAAAATGCAGTACTAGTTTGCCTTCTGAGTAATGAAACACCATTATATGCATCTCAATGGTTTGTAAATGCTGACAAAATCTCACAGACATTGAAAAGTACAGTTTTGTACCTACCATAAATGTAGATGTTCGAGGATCCACATTGCTGCAGTCATAACCTGTGGGTAGTCCGCTGTCCTCGGTCGGCCCGAATACCAAAGTGTTAGGCTGGCGTCTGTCATGGGCGCTCAGAGCTGACGTCAGTACGCAGTAGTACTTAAGCGCATGACCGACGCCTTATCCTCAGTCTTTCTTGCCCCAGATGTCAGAAGGCCTAAAAAGGAAAGGCCATAGCCAAAATAGAAATACCCAACAACCAACCTAGATAACATAATAATTCCCCCAACAGAAACACAGCAACCCCAAACTATAGAGGGGAAGGAGGGAGGAAAAATTGGACTGCAGCAATGTGGATCCTCGAACATCTACATTTATGGTAGGTACAAAACTGTACTATGTTCTTCGTCTCACATTGCTGCAGTCATAACCTGTGGGTAGAATCCCAAAGCAAAGGTAAAGGGAGGCTGGCAAACTAAAAAGCATTAGGAGCTGCCAACATGCCCTGTAAAACTGCAGTAGCAAACCCAGCCCTAGACTTAGAATAAAGAGGGAGATGGTAATGTTTAGTAAAAGTGTGTACTGAACTCCAAGTAGCTGCCTCCAAAATATCCTTAGTAGCTACCCCCCTTAAAAAGGCAGTAGATGTGGCGGTAGCCCTAGTGGAATGAGGTCTGATCCCAGCAGGAACATCCTTTCCATGATGAGAGTAACAAAAAGCAATACAATGGCCAATCCACTTAGAAATAGTTTGCTTAGAAACAGCCTTCCCCTGTGAACCCAAAGCAAAAGAAATAAATAACTGTTGAGTCTGCCTGAATTCTTTAGTTCTGCTCAAATAATAGCGTAACTGCCTGTGAATATCCAAAGAATGCAAGACTTTTTCCCCTTTATTTTGGGGATCAGCATAAAAAGTAGGCAAATGAATAAACTGGTTTAAGGCCACATGAGAAATAACTTTAGGCATAAAAGAAGGGTTAGTACGCAAGGACACCCTATCCTTATGAAATATCAGGAAGGGTTCAACTGCCATGAGAGCCTGTAATTCAGATACCCTCCTAGCAGATGTAATGGCCAACAAAAAAGCAGTCTTCCAGGACAAAAACTTCAACTCAGACGTAGCTGCTGGTTCAAAATGAGGTAAAGTAAGCTTTTCCAACACAAAATTGAGATCCCAGGAAGGAGTAGGAGCTCTACGTGGGGGTCTTATGTTTTTTGCCCCTCTAAGAAATTGTTTAAACAAAGGGTGAGAAAATAAAGGAGGGTCACAATCATAGTGAGCAGAAATGGCTGCAGCATGAACTTTCACGGAGGAGAAAGACAAATCCTTGTCTAATAATTCAGTAAGGTACTGCAGTGTAAAACTCAAATTAGGCACTGAAACATCAAAGCTCTTTGCTGTGCTCCAAAGAAAAAATCTCCTCCATTTATCAGCATAAACTTTTCTAGTACTAGGCCGTCTGGCTTCCAAAATGACATTCAAAACTTGTTGAGGAAGCTGAGACCCCCCAGGATCTAAAACAGAATACGCCAGGCTGTCAGATGCAGGGACTGTACCCTGACATTGAGAAAATGATTGCTTGCCTGGGACAACAGGTGTGGAATTGGTGGCAAAGGCCAAGGAGGCTCCTGTACTAAACTCCTCAGCAGAGGATACCAGTGCTGACGTGGCCAATCTGGTGCTATTAGAATCATGCAAGGCTTGTCCTGTCCGACTTTCAAGAGTACCTTGGAAAGGAGAGGCAGAGGAGGGAAAGCATAGACGTGAAGGTTGTTCCAACTGAAAGATAGAGCATCCACTTTCCAAGCTTTTGGGTGAAACATCTTTGTGCAAAATTTTGGCAGTTGGAAATTTAGTGGAGAAGCGAACAGATCTATGTCTGGAGTTCCCCAAGCCACTGTCAACTGTTGGAATACGTGAGGATCCGATTTCCACTTGTGGGGATCCACAATTTGTCTGCTCAATACATCTGCTAAGGAGTTCTGTGCTCCTGGCAGAAACCGTGCTTGAAGAGTGATGTGCAAACTCAGAGCAGTCTCCCACAAAATCATAGCTTGTCTGCAAAGAGGGTAGGAATGGGTTCCCCCCTGCTTGTTGATGTACCACATGACTGTTGTGTTGTCTGTTTGAATCAACACCTGTCCTGATTGAAGTAGATCCTTGAAGGCCATCAGGGCAAATTGGACTGCTAACATCTCCTTCATGTTGATATGCAAATGCTGTAGTCTGGGAGGCCACGTGTCTTGAATCCATTTCCCATTGAAGTGTGCTCCCCAAGCCAGGTCTGAGGCATCCGTCGTTAAGATCTGACTCGCCTCTGGTCGGGTCACAGAGTCCCTTGTTTAGGTGACATTCCTGAGCCCACCACAAAAATTCCTTCTGGATGCAAGGTATTATCTGAATGACAGTGTCCAAATCGTGGCAGTGTTGAGTCCATACACTTTTGAGATACCATTGTAGCTTCCTCATATGCAGTTTGGCATTGGGAAGTACCAGAATGCAAGATGCCATGAACCCCAAGGCTAGAAGGACTGTCCTTGCAGTCAGTCTGGACATTAGGGATAATTGCTGGAAGTATAGGTGAAGATTTCTTTGTTTGTCCGGGGTCAAAAAAGCCATCTGAGAGGCTGTATTCAGTCTCACACCCAGAAAGCACATGTCCTGAGAGGGTACTAGACTGGACTTTGTTTCGTTCACAGAATACCCTAGGCACCTTAAAACTGCCATTACATACTGTAGATGTTAAAGTAACTTGACTTTGTCTTGAGCAAGAATCAGACAATCGTCCAGATAAGGATAAACTTGTATTCCTCTCAGTCTTAAGAAGGCTATCACAGGAGCCAGGACCTTTGTGAACACCCTGGGCGCAGTAGATAAGCCAAAGGGCAATGCAGAGAACTGATAATGAAAAGTACCAGCCCGAAAACGCAGGAATCTCTTGCAGCTGGGCCCGATAGGAATGTGAAGATAAGCCTCTTTGAGATCCAGAGTTACCATCCAGTGATCTTTGCCTAGCAGAGGCAGAAGTTGCTGCAAAGTTAACATCTTGAACTTTGGAATGTCTAGGTATGTATTGAGAATGGACAAATCCAGAATTGGCCTCCAAGTGTTTCCTTTCTTTGGCACAAGGAATAGGCGAGAATAAAACCCTAGGCCTACTTCTGACGGAGGTACCACCTGGATTGCCCCCATTTGCAAAAGTAAAGAAATCTGTTTGTGAGCCTCCAGCCTTTGCTGAGGAGGTACATCTGGCATGCCTTTGAAAGGAGGAAAGGTGTGAAAATAAAACTTGTAGCCTTGATTTATAATGTCCAACACCCATTTGTCCTGGGTGACCAAAAGCCAATTTTGTTTGAAAAGCGCCAACTTTCCTCCTAAACATCTAAAACAGGGGGAATAGCCAAAGGTCTATGTTGTGGCAAAAACAAAAATTCCCTAAGCCTCTTACGAGAATCTGAAAAATCCTGACCTTCCCACTTGAAATGCTCCCTCATGGAGTGCAGGGTTTCAGAAAAGGAAAAATCCTCTGGAGAAGCAGAAGGACAGGAATCCTCTGCATCCGAATCAGAATAGGGAGGAAAATCCTGAATGTCCTCAGCTGAAGACTCAGAAATCTGAGGAATGCTCCAATCCCTCCACATCTGTCTCCACCCTAGGCCTCTTTTCTGGAGTGGGCATAGAACCCCTGATTAAAGTAATCAAATCCTCTGCCATTTTCAACATATGTTTTTTAGGAACAGAGCCCGAAGAACTAGGGCTGATGTCTGTACCAGAAAGACCAGGTCTAGCTTTAGCAGGGCCTTTAGTGACAGAAGTAGAAGGCCTAATAACCTTTTGTAAGGATGGAACTACAGAAACTTGAGAAGCCCCCTCGGCCTGACCTAACTCCTGAGAGGCCAATTCCTGTAAAATTAAAGGTTCCCCCCGTGATTCAGCCGAGACCTCGGCTGGATCCACAGATTCAACCGTAGTTTCCATAGAACCGGCGTCCGCAACGGACGACTCATCCTGTTTAGACTTTAACGATTTATCTTTTCGCTTTTTTGCGGTAGCGGGCGTCGGAGGATCCGACGGCATATTGTAGTTACACGCTTACGAAAACAAGCCTAGCACAGTCTAATCTGCATTTAATGGTGCGCTTATTAAATCTAGCGCAAAAGCGACACCCGACTACGTCGTGCTCAGGCCCCAAGCAAGGAATACAGAGAGAGTGATAGTCCCTATGAGGTATCTGTTTCCCACAAGAAATACAATTAACTTTTTCTGACATCCGGATTAACTGAGGCAAGAAAAGACAAAAATTTTCCCCAACGGGGTACTTAGCCCAACTTGGTCTTCGGTCTGAAACTCAAAAAACGAAAATTTCAGGACGCCGAACGGCACTTGCAAACGCTGCTTCTGCTTCGGAGCACGTGGCAAGAAAGACTGAGGATATGGCGTCGGTCATGCGCTTAAGTACTACTGCGTACTGACGTCAGCTCTGAGCACCCATGACCGACGCCAGCCTAACACTTTGGTATTCGGGCTGACCGAGTACAGCGGACTACCCACAGGTTATGACTGCAGCAATGTGAGACGAAGAACATCATGGATAACAAAGAGATCCTACCACACACACTCGCAGAGCTTTTGCATCAAAGATACCATTAAAAGAACAAAGATGTGTTCATGCAGAAGTCAGAAAAATACAAGTAAACACAGTACTGCCCCAGTCTTTTGTCTCAAACTGCATTTCACCCAAGCAAGAATGTTATTCCAGTTGCAGCATGACTTTTTTCTCCAAAGTTTTACAAGAAAAAAGTTACAGCATATGTATTTACTTACAAGCACACATGTATCTCTGTATATTAATTCTTAAATACTTACTGTACTGATGACCCTTGGGCTCATGAGTGCTTATGGCAATTTCTTGCTTCAACTTCAACTGCAAATTGAAAGAGTTTGAAATCAATACCTGTCAGCTACATAGAAAAGTAATCATTTATCAGACACAGCAGAACTGTTGTGTTTACATACCTTTGGTTTCTACCTATCCCAAAAAGAGCCACCCACCTACAAGTAAAAATCAGAATTTTGTCACTCCCTTACAGCTATATGGTAAATGGCTGAGCATCACATATGTTACTCAATACCTAAAAATGACATAACGTAAATGCCATAACCATATAAATTTAAATTCCAACACTTTTGATAAGGCAGTTAATGACTGACAGTCCTGAAGAAAACACAGTTGTGAACAGTTGTGCAAATGAACTTACCATAACAATAGATATTCAATTAATTCACTGCAGCAGGAGTCTTCGGTATATAGGTAGAAGATCAGAGATTAACCAGAGTGGGAATGGAACAATAAGGGTCCAGGAGCCCTTGGAGAATGGTCCTACAAAAGCATCTTCTAGAACTAGAAAAGGAATCTACTTTGTAGTGTTTCACAAAGGTATGTACTGAGGACCACGCAGCTGTCTTTAGAATGCTAGTAGAGTTTTCCCCCTTCTAAAAATTTACAGAAATACCCAAGGCCCTTTCCGAACGAGTCTTGGCTGTGCTTGGAAATGTCTTATTATGGTAAGAATTTATTATAGTAAGAAAAAAAAAAAATTCAAGGAACAACCATATGGAAACAGGCTACTTTGACATGTACTGCCCTTTTTTTCTTACCTTCACAGGAAATAAACAGCTGTTCAGTTTTCATGAAATGTTTAGTTCATTCAAGATAATACCTCTGCATGTCCAGAGTATAAATAATCTGTTTTTCCTGTTTTTTTTTTTTTTTTTTTTTTTTTTAGATTCTGGAAAGAAGAAAGGGAGATAGATGTTCTGGCTTAATGTAAACTCTAATACCACTCTAGGCATAAATGATGGGTTCATTTACAAAGAAACCTTGCCTTTATGGAATATCAAAGAGGACTGATACACTACAAAAACTTGCAGCAGTTAATTTTCTTGTAGAGGTCAGAGCAATCAGTAATACAAACCACAGAATCAGTCTGGTGAACTGGTTCAAAAGAAGCAAAAGACAACTTTTCCAAAACAAAAGACGGTGTTCCCAGGTAGGCGCAAACTGATTTCAAGGTGGGTACAAATGCAAAAACCCTTTCAAAAAATGGCTGACCAAAGAGACTAATGAAAGAGAAGGATCCTTGAGCATGTACGTTGAAATCGTCGACAGAAACCTTGATAATGGAATATGAAAGGCCAGAGAATAACTCTCACAAATATTGTAAAACCAGTGGTACAGCAACCTTGGGTGGGTCCTGGTTCTTAATGCACCAACTAGCACATCTTTTTCACTTACCAATGCAAGGTCCCCTAGTAGCAGGTGTCTGTTTACTTTAACATCTGCTGCAAATCCTCACAAAAAGGTGACAAAAGGGTATCAAAATCGAATCATCCCAGCAAGTTAGACGTAGTGGTTTGGGGTTGTGATTTATCAAGCACCCATTTGTCTTACCGGTACGCTCATTCTGACAGAAAACTTGTGAAAACTGCCCTTGGCCTATTCCATAAGAAGAGATAACCAATGGTACTTGGGCCAGAAGGGAATCACCATAATTATCTTGGGACAGTCCTGAATCTTCAAAAATTCCCTGGATATCTGTGAAAACGGTGAAATTGCATACAGGAACATTCCTGTCCAAGGTAATGAAACACCAGTTTTCCAGGCTTGGAATGCTGGGCCAGAGCAGAAGTTCCTCAGTTTGCTTTGAAAAAGGCAAACTAATTTGATGAGTTCCACAAAAATGGATCAATTTCTGGAAGACCCCCCCCCCCTTCAATTTCCATTTTGATGGTCTATCCTGGTTCTGCTCCCGTCAGCAAATACATTTTACTCTGACAGAATCTAAGAAGCTTGGTGGATTAAACTGTGCTGATTTGTTACCTCACAAGCTACAGGGGGCAAGAACCCCACCCCCCTCCCCATTTATGCACCACATCACTGTGCTATGTTGTCCATGATCACATGCAGTGGTCCTGGAGACAACAGATATCGAAAATTATCAGTGCGACTAACAGCTCACATCTCTGACAGGTATCCTTCTTGTGGACAAAGCTTGAACTCTCAAGTTTCGACTACTTGATCTTCAGCATGCTGATGATCAGAGTTCCTCCACAGGAAATCAGATTCGACAAGCTGTGCCAGAAGTTATTCCGTTTTTGTTCCTCATATGGTCAAAAGATGCAAACAGATGTGTGTATGCCTGATAATTTACAGTACTAAAGGCTACAATGGCAGAAGAATAAATCCCCTTTCCAAATCTCTCAACAGTTTCCACTTCAGAGGGAGAGGGGATTAGCATAGTAACTAACTTTTTTGGTTATGGCAGGATTTTTACTTATTTTCTTTACCTTTTTGTTAACTAGGTTAGTCACACTAGGCTAGTAGCCTCATTTCAAGGGAGACCCAAGATGGTATTTATACTATGGGAAATTTGCCCAGGGCAACAGGAAACTTCCTCTACTCATCAGAATGATTAGGTCTGGGTTTCATGCAGCGCTTCCTGTCTCTGGCCTGAGCTCATAGGCGGCTCAGAGAAGCAAGCACAATTAAATTGTCTTATAGTGGTACTGGGACTAGCACTAACATGTTGATGCATTTGAAGGTAGTCAAGCTTTCAAACAAGGAGAGTTACCTAGTCAATGATAGAAGGAAGGAAAGGTTAGAAGCAAAGGAAATCAATCTTTTACAAAAAAAGATATTCCGAGTGGTGTTATGTTGAAGGCAGTTGAGTTTTCAGTTTAGAAATACAACAATGTTAAAACTGGTGGTTAGGGGAGAGGAAGATGACAATAGGAGAGTTCAAACCCTCAAGATTCAGAGATGGAATTTCAACTAAACGTATTTGCTGTTGACTGACATTCTTATTACAGCCCTTCAAATCGGGAGGGTTGCAGGATATATTAGACATGGAAGAATACAGCAATCCGAGGCAGGAAAGGATTTGATGTGGTAAGAGATTATGGAGAAAATTCAGATGAAGTAAAGGATATAAAAAGACATTTGCAGAAGTGCTTTGAGATTGTAAGAAGAAAGGAGGAAGGGAGAAAGATGTCAGAAAAAGTTGTACAAATTCAAAAAGGATGAGATGGAAAGGTATGAAATCTGAGACACAGTTGCAGTGTCTTTAGGTAAAGGCATTTTTTGAAACTGTTTCAAGAGGGAATATGAAGAGAGAAAAAGACATTTACCCATGGAATAAATATGTTAAGACTGCTTCTCTTGAAACATAGAAAAAAGTACATATGCCATTCAGGACAGAAACAAAGACTCTGTAAAAGACTAATTACTGCAGAAGTTATGTAAAGTTAAAGATAAGTTCTTGACAATAGAGGATTATACACTCTGGGATGGGACTAATGTTATATTAAAATTGACAAATGATAAAGTTAGACACATTCCAAGTATGACAAATATTGGAGGTGACAGAGCTGTAGTAAACTTTTGGGAACAACTGATGTTTTTTTTTTATTTTAAAGAAGGACATTTAGAAATAATTGCGACAAGAAAACATGTTGCGTATGTGGAGAGTTTGGTCATAATGCAAAAAATGTAAATGTATGTAAATGGGAAATCTGTGGATGAATTGTTGAGAAAAATAAAGAGAGCGTACAACAGCTAGAGATATAGAGCAGAAAGTACAGTTTTGTACCTACCATAAATGTAGATGTTCGAAGATCCACATTGCTGCAGTCCTTACACTTGGGTAGTCCGCTGTCCTCGGTCGGCCCGAATATCAAAGTATAAGGCTGACGTCGGTCAAGGCGCATTTGACTGACATCAGGACGTCAGGGTACAAATGCGCATGACCGACGTCATATCCTCAGTCTTTTCTTGCCCCAGATGTCAGAAGACCCTAAAAATAAAGGTCAAAACCAAAAGACAGCAAACAAACAACCAACCATCCCAGCACTAAAAATATGTACAATATATACAATACACATCATATTGACAACCCAACCCACACAACCGCCTCTAACTACAGAGGGGAAGGAGGGAGGGTAAATTGGACTGCAGCAATGTGGATCTTCGAACATCTACATTTATGGTAGGTACAAAACTGTAATATGTTCTTCATCTCACATTGCTGCAGTCCTTACACTTGGGTAGAATCCCAAAGCAGAGGTAAGGGAGGATGGCCAAACTATAAGGAAGCAGGAGCTGCCAAAATGCCCTGCAAAACAGCAGTGGCAAAACCAGCCCTGGATTTAGAGTAAAGTGGTAGGTGATAATGCCTAGAGAAAGTATGCACTGAACTCCAAGTAGCTGCCTCCAAAATATCCTTAGTTGCCACCCCCTCAAAAAGCTGTCAAGTGGCAGTAGCCCTAGTGGAATGAGGCCTAATCCCAGCTGGAATCTCCTTGCCATGATGGGAATAACAGAAAGCAATGCAAAACCCAATCCACTTAGAAATAGTTTGTTTTGACACAGGCTTGCCCTGAGAACTCAAAGCAAAAGAAACAAACTGCTGAGACTGCCTGAACCCTTTAGTTCTGTCCAAATAATATCGCAACTGCCTGTGTACATCTAAAGTGTGCAAAATCTTTTCCCCTTTATTTTGGGGATTTGCATAAAAAGTAGGCAAATGAATAGTTTGGTTTAAAGCCACACTAGAAACCACTTTAGGCATAAAGGAAGGATTAGTACGTAAAGATACCCTATCCTTATGGAAAATTAAGAAAGGCTCAACCGCCATAAGGGCCTGCAACTCTGAAACCCTTCTTGCAGAGGTAATAGCCAACAAAAAAGCAGTCTTCCATGATAAAAACTTTAATTCAGTAGTAGCTGCAGGCTCAAAAGGTTGTAGAGTGAGTTTCTCCAACACAAAATTGAGATCCCAAGCAGGAGTAGGAGCTCTTCGTGGGGGTCTTATATTCTTTGCCCCTCTAAGAAATTGCTTGAATAAAGGATGAGAAAACAATGGTGGGTCACAATCATAGTGAGCGAAATTGCTGCAGCATGAACCTTAATAGAAGAGAAGGACAAACCTTTGTCCAGTAACTCAGTAAGATATTGAAGAGCCACACTTAAATTAGGCTCAGAAACATCAAAATCCTTTGCTGCACTCCAAATTAAAAATCTCTTCCATTTATCTGCGTACACTTTCCTTGTACTAGGCCTTCTAGCTTCCAAAATAACATTCAAAACTTGCTGTGGAAGTGGAGGCCCACTATGGTTCAAAACAGAATATGCCAGGCTGTTAGGTGCAGAGAGTGAAGCTTGACATTGAGCAAATGACTGTCCTCCTGAGACAACAGGTGTGGAATCGAAGGCAAAGGCCATGGAGGCTTCCGTACCAGGCTTCTCAGTAATGGGTACCAATGCTGTCGAGGCCAATCTGGAGCTATCAAAATCATCCTTGGCTTGTCTTGTCTGGCCTTTAGTAGTACCTTTGGGAGGAGAGGCAGAGGCGGAAAGGCATACACATGAAGATTGCTCCAATTGAAAGAAAGAGCATCCACTTTCCAAGCTGTGGGATGAAACCTTTTTGTGCAAAACTTTGGCAGCTGGTGGTTTAGTGGAGAAGCGAACAGATCTATGTCTGGAGTTCCCCATGACACTGTCAATTTCTGAAATACATGAGGATCCAATTTCCACTCGTGGGGATCCATAATTTGTCTGCTCAACACATCTGCTAAGGAGTTCTGTGCTCGGCAGAAACCTTGCCTGAAGATTTAGCTGTAAACTGAGAGCAGTCTCCCACAAAATCATTGCTTGCCTGCATAGAGGATAAGAATGTGTTCCGCCTTGCTTGTTGATGTACCACATGACAGTTGTGTTGTCTGTTAGAATCAACACCTGCCCTGGAAGAAGTAAATCCTTGAAAGCTATTAATGCAAACTGGACTGCTAACATCTCTTTCAAGTTGATATGTAGATGTTGTAGTCTGGCAGGCCACTTGTCTTGTATCCACTTTCCATTCAGATGAGCTCCCCAAGCTTTGTCTGAGGCATCTGTCGTTAGAATCTGACTCGCCTCTGGCGGGTCACAGAGAGTCCCTTGTTTAGGTGACATTCCTGAGCCCACCACAACAATTCCTTTTGAATGCAAGGTATTATTTGAATGACAGTGTCCAAATCCTGGCAGTGCTGTGTCCATACATTTTGAGATACCATTGTAGCTTCCTCATATGCAGTTTGGCATTGGGAAGCACCAGAATACAAGATGCCATGAACCCCAAGGCTTGAAGGACTGTCCTTGCAGTCAGCCTGGACTGATGAGACAACTGATGAAAGTAAAGGGAAAGATTCTTTTGTTTGTCCGGGGTCAAAAAGGCCATCTGGGATGCTGTATTCAGTCTCACACCCAGAAAGCACATGTCCTGAGAGGGTACTAGACTGGACTTTATTTCGTTCACAGAATACCCCAGGCATCTTAGCACTGCTATCACATAATCCAAATGATGAAGAAGCTCGTCCCTTCCTTGAGCCAGAATCAGGCAATCGTCCAAATAAGGATAGATCTGTATTCCTTTTAACCTGAGGAAAGCTATCACTGGAGCCAGAACTTTCGTGAACACTCTGGGCGCAGTAGATAAGCCAAAGGGCAATGCAGAGAACTGATGAGAATTCCCAGATCGAAAACGCAGATACTTCCTGCAACTTAGTCTGATAGGAACATGAAGATAAGCCTCCTTGAGATCCAAAGTTACCATCCAATGATCTTTGCCCAGCAGAGGTAAAAGCTGCTGTAACGTCAACATTTTGAACTTGGGAATGTCCAGATAAGTGTTGAGGATAGATAAGTCCAAAATTGGTCTCCACGTGCTCCCTTTCTTTGGTACTAGGAACAGGCGAGAATAAAATCCTAGGCCCACTTCTGGCATAGGGACCGGCTGTATGGCCCCTATTTGGAGTAACAGAGAAATTTGCTTGTGAGCCTCTATTCTTTGTTGAGGAGGAACGTCTGGCATGCCTTTGAAAGGAGGCAAGGTATGGAAATAAAACCTGTAACCGTGGTGTATGATATCCAATACCCATCTGTCTTGGGTAATTAAACTCCAATTTTCTTTGAAAAGTGCCAACCTTCCTCCCAAAGGTGCTGCCAGACGAGAAGGCTCTGGCAGCTGAAAAGGTAGGTCATTGGGCCTGTTTACGAAAGGACTGACCCCTGCCCTCACCCGAAGACTGTGCAGGAGAACTCCCTGTTCTAGGCCTGAAAGAGCCCTGAGCTCTGCCCCTACCACGTCTAGAGCGACCCCTAGACTGGGAATCATAAGGAGGATACGTCCATCCCTTAGTAGGCCAATTTCTACTAAACTTTGGAGGCTGAACCTGCAAAAAATCTTTAACAGTCTGCATAGACTTAGCCTTGTCTTCCATTTTCTTTAAAACTGCCTCAACAGGAGAACCAAACAACACATCAGATTGTAAAGGAGCATCTAAAATCCTTGTTTTAACATGGTCAGATAAATTCTGATCCCTCAGCCAGGCGTGCCTGCGAAGAACTGACCCAGTGGCAGCCACCCTAGACGAGGCCTGTACAGCATCAAAACCACATTGCAAAGAATGCTTACCCACCTGTTCAGAAACATGTACTAAATCTTGTAACTCTTTACAATCAATACCTTCTGCCAGAGCATCAACCTTAGACTTCAATTGTGAAAGGAGATAGTTTTGGTATTTCAACATGTGAAACTGACAATTCAAAGCCCTCATAGCTAGAGTGGAAGAAGTATAAACTTTCTTTCCCCATCTATCCAAGGCCCTGGCCTCTATCTGTAGGAACCGGATTCTTGACAACAGAAGCCTTAACACCTTTAGGCCCCTGACTAACAGTTTCTGGGTCTGCCCTAGGACTCTTAAAAAGATATTTATGAGCTTCAGGCACCCTGTAATACCTATCCGGTTTAACAGGAGCAGGAGGCAAAGAATCAGGATTAAGAGAAGCCTCTGTAAAACATCTTCCACCACATCCAAAACAGGAGGTATAGCCAAAGGCCTATGCTGGGGTAAAACAAAATTCCCTAAGCCTTTTCCTGGAATCAGAGAAGTCCTGACCTTCCCACTTAAAATGCTCCCTCATGGAATGAAGAGTTTCTGAAAAGAAAAATCCTCAGGAGGAGAAGCAGAAGGAGTAGAATCATCCACATCAGAATCAGAATAAGGGGAATACTCCTGCAAGTCTTCAGCCGAAGACTCTGAAACATCCGAAGCCTGCTCAAAACTCCCTAGCTCAGGCTCCACCCTAGGTCTCTTATCAGGAGGGGGCAAAGAACCCTAATCAAAGTAATCAAATCTTCTGCCATTTTAAGCATATGCTTCTTGGGCACAGTTCCTGAAGAACTAGGGGTGACACCAACTGAAGCTAAACCTGGCCTGCCTCTGGGAGAAGCCTTGGAAACAGAAGGAGAGGGCCTAACCACCCTAGGAAGGGAGGGGAGTATAGTAACCTGAGAAGCCCCATCAGCCTGACCTGCCTCCTGAGAGGCCACATCCTGCAATAACAAAGTCTCTCCCTGGGATCCCAAAGAAACCTCCGGTGGAACCACCGGCTCCACCGACACCTCTAAAGAACCGGCGTCCGTGCAGGCGGTTCTTCTAACCTAGGCTTAACTGCTTTGTCCTTGCGCTTCTTGAAGAAGCGGGCGTCGGAGCATCCGACGGCATTTTATAATTGCACCGCTTCCCGAAGACCAACCTGGCACAATCCAACCTTCTCTTTATAGAGCGCTTATTGAATCTAGCACAAGAGCGACACCTAACAACGTCGTGCTCAGGCCCTAAACAAGGAATACACAAAGCATGATAGTCTCTATGCGGTATCTGTTTCCCACAAGAAATACAATTATTCACTTTTTCTGACATCCGGTAAACCACTGAGGCAAGAAAAAACTAAAATATTCCCCAACGGGGTACTTAGCCAACTTTGACTCGGTCTGAAACTCCGAAATCGAAAAATTTCAGAACGCCAACCGGCACTTGCAATGCTGCTTCTGCATCGGACCATGCGGCAAAAAAGACTGGGGATATGACGTCGGTCATGCGCATTTGTACCCTGACGTCCTGATGTCAGTCAAATGCGCCTTGACCGACGTCAGCCTTATACTTTGATATTCGGGCCGACCGAGGACAGCGGACTACCCAAGTGTAAGGACTGCAGCAATGTGAGATGAAGAACATCAGGCAGGGGGGGACAAACTGCAAATTATATATTGAATATATACAAAGAACAATTAAATCATAAGGAAAAAAGATATTGACTGAAATTAGTGAAGATATAAGAATGGAAAGTAGTAAAAATGAAAATTCTATTGGAACAAAGAAAAGTTAGCAATTTAAAATAAGGTAAAGGATATCTATAAATTATTTCATTATGGAGAGGAGAGTCAAATAAATCAGACTTTTTGAGGTCAAATTTAGTGGCTTAAAGAGTTTAGTAAGAACAATTGGAATAAATGAATGGTGTAATACATGTGAAATAGATGTTATAATATTAGAGGATGTGAGATGTTTGACTAAGCATGAGAACAGACAAACTTTACAGAAAGGAAATACAGCATGGAATTTAGGAGAAGAAACTTGTTTGGATTTAACAATCTTGTGCACCAGGATAGTAACACTGAGTTACTGTTTAGTCAAATTAGGTAGAGTAATGGTAGTAGATTTTGGGTGCAATCAGACTTTACACACTTCTGGCACTTTATGCTCCTGTTTTATATAAAGAAAGCATTTCAAGAAATTATGTAATACTGAATATGGATATATCAACAGGTGAATTTAATTGTGAATTGGTTAGTAAAAGAAAATGCAAAAGGATGTACATGCAAAGAATTATGGCATTACATATTCTATGTCATATATTATGGATAAGAATAGTAAGATGATGAAACAGGTTATACTATATGTAAACTCTAGGTTGAGTAAGTTGGGAATGATGTCAAATACAAAAAGGTAAAGGCTTTGCATCTTCGGAATGACATATTACAATTTGAATAAAAATGAAATTTCAATGTTGGGAACATTTGGAGAATTAAATGTAAGGAACAATGGGAAAAACGTTTAAGAAACTTAAAAGGAATTAGAATGTGCAGCAGATATAAATTTTCCTTAAAAAAGTATACTTGATACATTCTATTCGGATGTGAAAGATGGTGTATATGTTGCAAAAAGATGCATGATACCAAATATGAAAAAAATTATTTATTGAGGTGAACTTCAGATTTTTCTGAGAATCTAGACTGAATCCAGTTAGAGGAGCACTGAATTTAAATAAGGCAGAAGCCGGGTTGGGTTTAAGTATCGTTAATTTGTATAAGGTGTTGAGGTGGACTGAAGGAAAAGAGGAGCACTTATTAGTGACTACTTTGAAGAAAAAATATGAAATAGAATTGAGTTTATTAAAAATAAAGGAGTGCACAAATCAAATACTTATAAAGAAAAAACAGGAATGTGGAAGCTAAACACAAAATGGAAGACTATAGAAAATATAGTATGAAAACATAATGAGAATTATTTTGTGCATCATTGGTCTCATTTAACAGAAGGCAAAAGCTATAAATGAACGGAATAAAAGATGCAAGAAATATGTTAAACGTAAGGATGTTTAGGGGAGATTACAAATCAAAATATTACCGGTCAAAGGAAATACGCTGTTTAATAACATAAATGAAAGAATCTGTCACTTTTGTGGGAAACTGGAAATAAAAAAAAAAAAAAAAATGTTCTAAGAGTAATGACATCATGGGCAAAAATAATGTAAGAAAAATAGAAGAAATCCAAAATTAAAAGCAAATTAATATGAACATGATAGAATATGGATTTTATGAAAATTATAAAAGAGAAACACTGTATAATACTGATAAAGTATTTGGTACTTTATGGATTGGATGGAATGAAAGACTGAATTAAGTTATGTTTAATGGAAAGTGAGTAATACCTTTTATAACAGGTCCATACAAAAAGGATTTGTTGTAAAGTAAGGAAGATTGTGAGAATTTGTAAATATGAATTTAAAACTAAAGGACCCCTACTCTTTGGAGCTGCTTGATGGTGCAAGACAGTTCTACTCTACAGCAGCAAGGAAGAGGCCAAGGGAAAGAACCAGCATGGCAGAGGAGGGAAAGGCTGTGAAGAGTTTGGAGGTGAAAAGTGAGAATTTGGAGAACAATTTCTTTAATATGAAGCTTAAGAATCTAAACAAAGGTTCCTGTGTGGTGGATATTATAAATGAGCAGTAGTCAGCTGTCCCCATAGAGAAGAAAGTAAGAGCTAGTTGTAGTGGTACAGATAACAGAAGTGGTGTCAGTAGAGCTTGAAGATGTTCTGTTAAAAACAATAGAGCAGGATGATCCAGATGACAGTGTTGCTGTTTCACAAGTTGAAATGGCAGATTACCATCCTCAGCAGCTCCAGAAAACTTATGTGGAAAAGGAACCAGGTGATGTTGCATCACAGAAAAACATCAATTAAAACTTAAGCAGCAGCGACAGAAATCAAGAGGAAAACAGCAATAAATTGAGGTTTCTGGTTTTGTGGCATCAGATAATGCAGTAACATGTGCAGCAATATCAGCAGGCAAACTGCAACAATCTTTTTAAAAAGAACAGAAGAGGAACTGTGAGAATAGGAACAAAAAATGACACTAATAGATATGTATTGGACAATTTGGTAACTGCTATGCATTTTTAAAGTTCAAGAAAGTCAAGCCTTTTATACATATTTGGACAGTTTTTGTGACTTAACGTCTGAAACCGGTGGACTGATAACATTTCTATAACTGTGTATCAAAAGAAAAGTAAAGTTGTGTAAAATCTTACTATAACAGTAGATATCCTTTCCTTTCACTGTTGCAGTATCCCCTAGATAAGGGATCCTCTTGTCAAGGGTAGCCTGGTCTCCGGCCAGTATACCAAAGCCTTAGGATTACTAGATCACCACACATCATATGTATGCTCCTCACTCACAGCACAACGCATAAAGGTGAAATATGGACGTACCTACCTCAGAAATGAAAAGCCCCATGAGGAATAGTCTGAGAAGTAAAGGAGGAACATGTGCATCCAGAAGGAAAAAAGGCAAGGGGGGGTGTGAGTACTACAACAGTGAAGGGAAGGACATCTACTGTTATGCTAAAATTTTACACAGCTGTACTCTGCCCTTCCATATCACTGTTGCATTTTTCCTTACACTGGCAGGAGAACAAAATCTGAACAGGAAGCATGGGAGGAAGGGTCCAGCACAGTCCTCAAGAAAGCCATGCAGGATAGTCCTGGCAAATCTGACTCTAGCTCTGAAACCACATTCAGCTTATAATTTTTTAGCAAAAACATGTAGAGAAGTCCATGTAGCTGACTCAAGGATGGAATTAGTATCCAACCCTTTAAAAAAAGCAGAAGCCACAGCCCTGGTAGAATGAGCCACAACTAACAGAGGTAGAAAGGCTTTTGTCATGAAAACAGTAACAAAAAGGGCTTAGAGATCCAAAAAAAAAATTGTTTAGAAAAAAAAGCCAAACCTAGAGAGCTAGGATGAAAACAAACAAAAAGTTGTTCAGATTTATGCTTATGTTTTAGCTTTACCTAAATACGAGCTGTCTATGCAAATTCAAGGAGTAAAAAACCTTCTCACTAGCAGATGCTGAAAAGGGAAGAAAGTGGACAAATTAAGACACTGATTAAGAGACAACTCATCAACCACCTTGTACATAAAAAATCCCTGTCCCTGTGAAAAACTAAAAGCAGGAGAGCCATAAGGGCTTAAAGCTCAAACACCCCTCTAGCTGAAGTAAGAGCCAAAAGAACAGTCTTCAAAGTACAATGCTGTAAGGAAGCTGAAGCTGCAAATTCAAAAGGAGCCTGAGTGAAATTTTCAACAACAAATTTAAGGTCCCAGACAGGAGGAATAGGCTTCCTGGGAGGCCTAATATTAAGAATGCCTTTAAGGAGTTGTTTGAACTCAAATCTAGAAGCAAAAGGAGTCGTCAAAAGCAGACAAGCAGAAATTGCTGAAAGGTGGGCTTTAACTTAAGATTATGCCAACCCA
Source organism: Protopterus annectens (assembly GCF_019279795.1). Classification (NCBI taxonomy): domain Eukaryota; kingdom Metazoa; phylum Chordata; order Ceratodontiformes; family Protopteridae; genus Protopterus; species Protopterus annectens. The sequence continues at coordinate 625,137,345 of NC_056739.1, forward strand.
GCGTGGAGCAATTCATACAAGTAAGAGAGAACCAAAGGAACTTCCACAGAATGTGAATCCAGGTTACAAGCAAGACACCAAACAGGAAATCTCTTCAATTTGGACAAATAAGATTTCCTGGTAGTGGGTTTCCTAGCCTCCTGCAGAACCTGAAGTGCATCCGCAGAAAAAAGGCTCCAAGTTACTGTTTGTCGTTTTTGCATTTAGTTACTTGTAACACATTGCACTCAAGTTACCTGGCACTTGCTCACTAAAGCAATTATGTAAGTCAGCTCTAAAAATTAAAAGCACTACACCCTCACACCCCACTGGCCCTTGTTTTCAATTAAGGAATTCCCAATATTATTCTAGCATGTCCAAAGGTCAGTTGTCAATCTCCTCTCCGGTCCAGCTGGTGAATCTGGGAATCTTGAGGCAATGTTATAACTGACTCATGTACACAGACACCCCTCTCCTCCTCCCACATAACACAAATACTTGCGAGAGATGCAGCTATTTAACCAAACTGGAGGCTGAGCTCTCTCAACTCAGGACTGGCAGGACCAGACAGGAGGAGAAGGCAACTACACACACCACAAAACCAGCCTCACATAATGCTACCACACCACTGAATCAAACACACACACACAAAGACATACTCGGAGGCTCTGAGTAAAAATTTACCTAAACAGCAGAGGCCTCCAAAGCAGACACCCAAACAACTGCTACCACAAGACACCCCACAAGCAACACAAACCACAAAATCAGTGTGCAAGGCAGTCACAGCCCTTAAGGCCAAATACAACACCAAACATACTTGTCATAGGTGACTCCATAGTGAGACACACTGACGTCCCCACTCACCTGGCTGAACAAGGAGAGGGTCACAGTAAGCTGCCTATCGGGCGCTAGAATCCGCCACGTAACACAAGCACTTGGGTCACTCCACGGCAAGTACAAATATGACACAGTCATTGTCCATGCTGGTGTGAACGACCCGAGACGTACCTCCCTGGACTACATGAAAAGAGACAGAGGAGCTCTCTGATTATGTAGCCCAGGCAGGTATGACCCTGACCCTGAGCAGTATCCTTCCTTCACCAAGAATGATGCCACAATATAGAGACAAGATGATCAGCTTTAACAGTTGGCTTAATGTCTGGTGTCATTCAAAGGGGATCCAGTGTCTGTCTGCCTGGGATGACATGCTTGACAAGCCACGCTGCTTTGCAAGCGACGGCTTGCACCTGTCACCCCTGGGATTCCAGATATTGGCTAAGGCTCTTGCCTCCCCCATAGTGCCTTTTTTAGGCAAGGCTCAAATTCTAAACCTACCACCCTAGAAAACAAAAATGGGAAGTAACTGAGGGTAATGCTGCTCAATGCCAGAAGTCTAAATCTCAAAATGCACGCACTCGAGGCCCTTCTCAGTATGGAGAACATCGATGTCTGTGCTGTAACTGAAACCTGGTTCAAGGCTCCTGAGAGCACCCCGGCACTATTAGGTTTTACCTCATATCATGCGTTCCGGCCCCAAAACCCGGACCACACCACAAGAGGAGGGGGTGTATCCATATTCATAAAGGATACCCAACACCTCCAGGTTGGTGGCAACGCACGAAGCTTCAGAAACCATCCAGGTGCAACTAACCATAGGCAAAACTGCTCTACAAATTGTAGCATGCTACAGGCCACCCTCTCAAACTCAGGAACCCCACACAGCCTTCCTGAAGGCACTGGAGGGTATAAATGCATCTCCAAACACCATCATATTGGGTGACTTAAACTACCCGAATATAGACTGGGAACATTACTCAAGCCCTAACTTTCTAGCCCAACGGTTCCTGGAGTTCATAAATTCAAATGCCATGGAACAGCTAGTCACTGTTCCCACGACAGGAGAAAATATACTAGACCTCATTATCACAAACATGGGGACAAAATGCTCCACACCGGAAGTATATCCCTCATTGGTGAGATCTGATCATAAACTAATCTCACTGGAAATCCACATCCCGCCCCCATCCCAAACAAAAAAGACCACAGTGAAGAACTTCTCTAAAGCAAACTTCACACTACTCAAGACTGGTTTGGTATCCTTCAAGGCCACTGAGCCAGTGGAAACCACAACCCAAGCTGCGGAAGCCCTTACAAATGCCTTCTATGAACACCTCCAGGACTGCATGGATCAGGCAATCCCAAATAAAACCAGGACCGTTTCCACAAAGGGCAAACGTCCAGTCTGGTGGACCCCAGCCATTAACAAACTTTACAAAAAGAGGAGAAAGCTATTACATGATAGAACAAAATCCATAAAAGGGAAGTCACCCCTGATCATTATTAGTAAAAAAATACGAGCACTCATAAAATCAACTAAGGCCAATTTTGAGAGAAAAATTGCCATGGATTCAAAGGACAATCATAAGGCCTTTTTCGGCTATGTTAGGAACCTGGGTGGAAACTCCCAGATATGCTCAGAATTAGTCCAAAATGATACAAAAATCACTGAACCCACAGACATTGCCAACATACTGGCAGACAGGTTCAGTGCAAACTTCACCCCCTCTCCCCCCCTAAAGGAGAGATAACTATCCCAGCGGAGTGTAGCCTCCCCCCAGACATCTCAAATGCGCAGGTGAAAGCTGCTCTCTCTAAAGCTAAAAACACAGCATCAATGGGACCGGATGGTGTCCCCAGCTGTGTGCTACATGAGCTAAATGAGAAATTAAACCCGCAAATAAGGCAGCTGTTTAATCTCAGCCTTACCACAGGATACGTGCCCAAGGAGTGGCGTACGGCAACGGTGGTCCCACTCCACAAAGGCGGTGCCTCTACGGACCCTGGTAATTACCGTCCCATAAGCTTAACAAGTCTAGTGTGCAAAGCTATGGAGAGGATCATAATAGAGCTCATAAACAAAGATATAGGGGACTTGCAGACATTGGACCCGACCCAGTTTGGCTTCGTCAAGGGCAGATCATGCCTTTTGAACTTGGTCGACTTCTTCAAAACAGTCACCAAGGCCATTGATGAGGGAAAGGCAGTCCATACAGCCTACCTTGACCTTGCAAAGGCTTTCGACAATACCCCACTCGGGTATTGTAGAAAAACTTACCAGCTTAAATGTAAACTCATATGTCACAAGATGGGTTGCAAACTGGCTTAAGGACAGAACTCACAGGGTTAGAGTTGCTGGCGCTATGTCAGACTCCAAGCCGGTCACAAGTGGTGTCCCACAGGGCTCGGTCCTTGGCCCCCTATTGTTCGGCATCTACTTCTCAGAAGTACAGGCCAACATGGGAGGACTTTGGCTGACAAAGTTTGCAGACGACTGCAAACTGGGCGCCATAGTGGAAAGTGCATCGGACATAGATATCCTTCAGAAGGGACTGACGGAAGCAGATAGCTGGTGCCAGAGCCATGACCTGAAGTTAAACGACAAAAAATGTATAGTCATACCCTTCGGGAAAAACAAGGTAACCCCAAGCTACCATATAGGTGGCAATCCACTAAGCACAGAAGAGGTTATCAGGGACCTGGGGACCCAGGTTGACAGTGGCCTTTCTTTTGACACTCACGTTGCTAAAGTGGTTAGAAAGACCTTCTACATTGCCCACCTGATCATGAAGGGATTCACATCCAGATCTAGTGAGGTCATTGTTCCCCTGTACTCTTCACTTATCAGACCAATGATAGAGTACAATGCCCCATTCGGGATGCATCTCACCCGACATCTGCAGCAATTGGAGAGACTCCAAAAGTTCCTCACCAAAAGGATAAAGGGACTCCAAAATCTGTCATATGCTGCCAGATTGAAGAAACTCAAGCTCTATTCAGTCGCATACCGTCTGCTCAGAGGTGACATGTGCCTGACATACAAGGCCATGTCCAACCCGGAATTAATGGACATGCTCCACCTCAAAAAATCCAAATCCACCAAAACCACTAGAGCAAGCGACAAACCTTAGCACGGATATAAATAGGATGTGCTGGAGGGATAGATTTATCACTCAGAGACTCCCTATGCTGTGGAATAAAATCCCGGTCCATGTGAGGCAGAGCACCTCGCTGGCTCTGTTCAAGAGAAATCTTGACCTGTGGATGGGAGATCATAGGTTTACCCCGGGAATCATCTGTGTGTCACTGCTGGACAGAGACACAACAAACTAATGGGCACAGTATTTTTTCATATAAGGGGTGGCGTAAGCCACAAAACTTTGGGCTAGGCTTATAAATGCCTTAGGGCAGATAGCCTAGTATAAACCTATGAACCTATGAACCTAAAAGGGATCAAAACCATACCCTATCACCCACAGTGTCGGATGAAGAGTGGACAAGTGAGGACAGATAAGATGAGACCTCTTGTCTTGTGTGATTAGACCTACCCTGTGAGTAAACTTATGGTGATCTCCCCTTGATGTGCAGAAGAAGGAACAAAAGCTGTATGGGCCAAAAGGGAGTCACCAACAAGGTTTTGGGAGAGTCGTCTTATATCTTGAACAGAATCCTCAGTATGAGGAAAGGGACAGAAGTTATAAGGAAAAATACCCTTCCAAGAAAAAGAGAGGGTGTCCATTTCCAAAGCAGAGGAAATGGGACCCTGGTGCAAAAGAGAAAGAACTGTTCAGAGGGGTGACAAAGATCTATTTGAGGAGTACCACACTGGTAGACAATGGCCACATCTCTGTGAAGCTTCCATTTGTTTATCTGTTAGAGACCTGCTCAGAATCTGCCACAATGTTTTGTTCTGAAGGAACAAACAGTCTTAAGAGTCACCTGATACTGGACAGCCAGATCCCAAACATGAAGACCTAGTCTGCACAAGAAGCAAGACTGTTTACCTTTGTTTGATGTACATCATCACTACAGTATTGTCTGTAAAGATTTTGAGATGCCCTGGAAGGAATAGACTATGAAATAGTCTATGGAATATATATGGTATATATGGAATAGACTAGAGTTTATAGGAAACCTACTTATGTAAACTCTTTTTTTATATTTTAATAGTGCTCATCCAATACATTGCAAGAGAAATCTAGTGAAAGGACAGTTTGTCAGAGGGTCAAGAATGACCAGTAATAATGAAGATTTTACAAAAGAATGTGACCTATTAGAATGTTTTTAGAAAGAGAATATCCTAGGGAGTTCATTAGAAACTTAAGAATGGAAGTGGAAAGAAGGAAAATAGACAAATTTAGGCCCATCCTAGGAGAAAAAGGAACAAATATTAGTAATGAGAAGAGGGTAGATTCAGGGGAGGACTTTCAGCAAGCCCTCATATTAGAATACAATGCAGTGAATAAAAACATCAAGGCAATATTTCAAAAGGAATGGGAGAAATTTGGCTCCCTCACAGATTTGGATGGGCTCCCTCAAAGGATACCTAAGGTTGTCTTTAAGAATTCCATTAGTGTAAAAGGAATACTAGAGACAAAAAACAATTTGCATAGAAAAGGAGAAAGGGATAGTAAGGAAAAAATAGGGACATTTAGGTGTGGGAAATGTAGACACTGAATTCATAATGAATACGGAAAAAAATTATTTGGAGAGCAGGGGACGTTTGCTAACTAGTAAGGGATACTTTAACTGTGACTCCAGAGGCCTGGTATATTTTGCCATTTGTGAAAGATGTTTTTCCTTTTATGTGGGCAAGACAGTGAGAACTCTCAAGAAAAGAATATATGAACACATTTACGATATAAAACAGGGGAAAGAGACTAATGCATTGTTTAGACATTCTAAAATATGTGAGGGATACAAATTTTGTTTCTTTGTCCTGGATCAGGTTAAATTGTGACATTAGAGGAGGCCCCTGGGAGGAAACAGTAGGTTACAAGGAATTGTGGTGGCAGTTAACCCTAGAAGCGAACAAAGCCCCTGGATTAAATGAATATATATCCATTTTACCCCTATTAAAATTAAGAGCAGCTAGAATGTAAAAGGAACAAACAACAAATGCAATATTAGACAAAAACAGAAGGTGGCACTTATGAAATTTTGGGATATTTTTATTTCATTGTTTAGAATGCATCACTGAAATGTAATAAAATCTTTTTAAAGTATATATATATATATATATATATATATATATATATATATATATATATATATATATATCTATTATATTGTTTTTAAAAAAACATTTTTAAATGAATTTATATAATCACAAGACATTAAAATGAATGATTTAATAAGTTGTTGATTTTAAACGAAAAATGAATTGTTTTATCATTAATAATTAATGAACTAGGTGGAACTCGATTTGCTTATTGAATTTGAAATAAAAGGTTTTTATTGGGTTTTAGTTTAAGAAGTTGTATAAAAGACAAATGAGATGAAATGGTTTTTATCTGAAGTCCATGCTTGTTGGGACAAAAACGCAATTGTAATTGAAGGCGTTCATAACGTTTTTTGGTGTGTGGAATCGTAATAAAAGAAGTGGCAGTACTTTCTCTCCTTGGTTCTCTTTTTTTGTTTGTTATATAGACTATGAAAGTCCTGAACAGTATGAAGGAGAGCTCTCATCTATGATGTTGATATGGTCGTTCCTCTGATGAAGGGACCAAAGGACCTGAACATTTAGAGGAATGAAAGAAATTCACCACCTCAAAGCTGAAGCATCTGAAAAGAGTTCCTGAGAGGGGATTGCGGGCCAAAAAGGAAGCCCTGGACTGAGAGACAGTTGAATCCACTATTGAAGCTCCAGCTTGAGTCCAGAAGAGGAGAATGTTAGTCAAACTGAGTTTAGGAACCACTGTAGCTTTCTCATATGAAGCCTCGCTAGAAGATACAATGGAATGGTGGAAGCCATGTATACCAGACTCCTTAGAAACTACCTGCCTGTAACTGAGACCAGAGGAAAAAGGGAATGGAAAGCAACAATAAGTCAAAGCCTTGGGAGGCGGCAATGATGCCAGTATAGGAATGGTCTGCATCCTGCGGAGTTGGGAAGGATTTCTGAAAATTTATTCTAAACCCTAGATTCTGCAAGAAACAAAGCATTGGAGGTGCTGAAGCAGATTATCTGGAGATTGGTACTCCTCTCATCCTGCAAAAAGCAATCACAGGAGCGAGGCATTTGGTGAAGACCCTTGGTGCAGTAAAGAGGCCAAAGGGCAAAGCAGAGAACAGAAAATGTAAGGAAGAAACAGAGAAACACAAAAATTTCCTGAAATGGGTATGATGAATAAGAATATGGGGACACAGGCATACTTGACATCCAGAGAGGCTACGGAAGCCTAAAGTCGAAGAGGAGGAGGAAATAGGGTTTGAGAGGGGATAGCATTTGAATAGAAGGAACCTTTAAAGATGCGTTACGGTCAGAAAAACCCAGAATAGGTCTCCAGGTGCCTTCTTTCCTGGGAACCAAAAACATTCTGGAATAAACCCCTTTCCACTTTTGAGAAGCAGAAACTGCTTGGATAGTGCCTTGAGACAAAAGGCTCTCAAGGAGATCTGGAAAAAAAGGGCAGCTGTTGCCAAAGAGGTTGAGGAATACACAAAAAAGGAAGAAGGGATATCCATACCATGTAATACAGCAGATGAATGATGCACAGAATACAAGAATCCTGAGTGATCCTTAACCAGTAGTGCAGAGACAGGGAAAGACAAAGATAAAGAAACCTGACCTAGGATGGAAAAGCCTTATCAGAAGAACCTGGTTTGTCTGGAAATTAAATTTTCTGAGTAGACTTAGCAGGAAGAGCCCATCTACAATCATTTTTACGTTTAGGAAGAGGGTGAGACTGTCTACATACAAAGGCAGGCTTGAGGAGGATAATTCCTCTGAAATTTGGGAAACGAGGAAAAAAAATGTTTCAATTCGTGCAAAGCCTTACCCTTCTCTTGCAAGGATTTAAAGAGCTCATCAGCAGCAGAACAAAAGAACTTTTTGTTGTCAAGAGGAGCATCAATAAATGCATCCATAATATAATCAACAAAGGCTGGAGGCAAAGCCAAGAATAACATCTTAACCAAAAGAAGCAGCTCAACAAGAAGCATCAGCTGCATCATAACTACATTTAATATAAAAACAGACCACTTGAGAAGAAGACCCCAACTAAGAGAGCGCCAAATCCTTCCCCTCAGAATCAGGAAGGTCAGAAATAACCCGATAAGCATGAGATACAAGAGCTAAAACGCACCTGATCATACGAAACTGGTAAATAATAGCCCAAAAGGTAGCAGCAGTGTACACCTTTTTGCCTAACTTTCCATGCCCCTACTACCCTTGTCAGAAGGAAGTAGTTTAGTGGAAACCAATAGTTTAGAAAGCTTGTTTGAAGAAACGGAAGGATCAGCAGAAGGACATTTGTAAAGAAACTTACAATGAACAGGCACCTTATAAAAACCCATCAGATCTTTTAGGAGTTGGGAGGTTGAAAGTCAGGAGCTTGAGAAGCTAATGAAAGTGTCCAACAAGCCAGCATGGATAGGAGGGATAGCAGGAGTCTTGAGACTTCAACTGGAGTAGTTTGTAGAAACCTGGCTACAGTCCATTTAAAAAGTTCCATCATCAGAGAAATATCCTCAAAAGAAAGTTGTTCAAAGGGAGAATCTGCACTAATGGAATTCTTCTCCTCAAAACCATATTCTAATGGAGAAGGAATCGGAGAAGAATATGCTAAAAAAACTCTTCTTCAGAGTCTAAGTCCTCATCAGTACAGTCCAGCTCCCTAAGACCCTTGAAAGAAGACCACAGAGTGATGGCAGGAACAGAAACTCCCTGTGGGTGCTTTAAGGCCATGAGTGCATTAAGCAACCCCTGTGTGAAATTCTGCCACTCACATTGAGGATCCTTAGCAGTAGTGGAAATAAGTTTTGTTTTCTGCTTCTTTTTCAAGGGGACATCAGCCCTAAATATCTTAGGGGTTTCAGACCCTTGCCTACACAACATAGAAGAAGTCCCTCTCTGACACAGATCTGCAAAACACCCCTCAGTCCCTTGGATAACATCAGGTGAAGTTCCCCCTCAACATCCTTTAGATATCTGCAGACCCTCCGAGGACATGCAAGACACTTGATCAATGCCAGCCTCCAAAATGGTCGCGGCAGAAGAATCTAGTGGAATGACCAAAAAATCCTGAGGGCTTTCACCACCCTCGAGAAACCCATGTGGGTGGGGGGCAGTACAGCAGCTGAGTCTAAAATGTTTTTGGTCGTCTTGGCAGATGGTAGACCCTCAGGCTGGGACAGTTCTGCCATTGCACCTTGTGCAAACAACTTGAGAAGTTGGGTTTTTAAGTTTGATGGATAAAGAGGAGAGTTGACTACAAAGAGTTTTAGGGGCAAATACCTAACAAATTGTGCAGAATGTATGGTCATGAGAAGTACCCAAACAAAACAAACACTGTTCATGATGGTCCTAATGGGGAATCTGTCTCCCACACTGACATTTTCATTTCTGGATTACATTTAACCTCACAACAAAAGTAAATAAAACCAAGATAACAAAAATATCAGTGGGGCACTTATCTGAAACAACTTGTTAACCAGCAGATGGAGTGTTCAGACCAATTACTGAAGATGGCATTTGGATTGGTGGCAAAGAATTCTCACATAGGTAGTACATATGTACGTCAACTTTATGCCCTATGCCATGAGCATACGCATGGCGTACAATGTACTAGCAATCCTATGGCTTTGTTATACTGGCCAGACGTTTGGATACCCTTGACAGGGGATGCCACTCCTACTGCTCACCAACTAATTCTTTTCTTTCTCTCCCATTTCAGCTACTAGCTTTTTGAACTGCACGAACCATTCAGCTATCTCCACTTCCAATTAGACGGTCCCCTACACCGATCAGCAAGAAGCATTCTATCCTGTGCGTTGCAAGGTTTACAGCTCAGCAACAGTGTATGTCTCTGTATTTAACCTATTAAATTATCTCAAAGAAAGTTTGCCATCTCCTAAAAGAAGCTCCTTGTAGCTCGACTACAACCCGGAAGCTAGCCTTATGAACCCACCTCAGAATCTGGCAATACATTTACTTAAATTGTGAAATATATCCACCAGGCCACAAATCCTTTTAATCAACAATCTAAGTGGTCCTGTTATACTGTATCAATGGTATGGCAGTGTAGAACAGGCCACAATCCATAGTTAACTTACCTGCCTGTATTCCACCCAGCTGACACTTTCTCAACTCTGTTGCCTCGTGGTGGTTTCAACCCGCTTCATTTGCCCTTGCTCCACTTGGGTTCACTCTGCTCCAATTACCCTACCACCAATTCCCACCCACCCCCACTACACATTAATCTGTACTTAACCAAACCACACCTATAAACCAGGAACCAATCCAGTCACCTCTTGCAGTAATTTCAATCTAGACAGCTCCTCCCCTTTCCTTCAAATTAAACTCCACTCTGTATTCATTCCCACCCTTATACAACTAGCAGGAAAACATACTCATCCCTCCTCATAATCATATCTCTAAAACTAACCTTATTTCTCCTCACTTAAAGCTCTCTACTACTCCTACTTTACAAGGTCTCTTCATACGTAACTCCTTTTAAGCGCACTGTGTTTCCTCCTCACCACGCCACAACTCTCCCAACACCACAAAATAATCAACAATGGCTTATCACCCCAGCCCTCTTCAACACCACTAATATAGACTATCAAGCTCCTACCACAGTTATCAAAATCTCCAGGGTCCCTTAGATTCTTAAAATTCCTAGACAAACTCACCAAACTCCTACATCATTAACACAAACATTTAAATCTCACAGGGGACATCCATCCCAATCCTGGTCCCACTACTACACTACCCAACCTAACCTGACACTACAACATAAGAAAAGTATCCCTTCTCCTACTCAACATTAATGTACGGAGCATAACTAACATATCCCACAATTTACATGCTCTTATTATTCCACTACTCCCCCGATATAGTTACTTTAACTGAAAAATGGCTCAAACCAGTCAACAATAATGAAATCACTCCTACAGGCTATATCTTATAGAAAGGCAGGCTAAACAAAAAAGGAGGTGGTGTAGCTATCCTAAAAAAGATCACCTATCACTCAACTGCCTTGACATCTCCATGCCAGACTTTGGAAATACCAAGCTACATCTAAATCAAATTAACCTTCAACTCCAGCAAGCATCTCAACATATGTGGTTACATCCCACCACCATGCAACATTGCCACTCTTAAAAACCTTCTACAATGGTGTTCTTTATCCCTCCCTCAAGAGACCATATTAATGAGAAACTTCAATATTGAGTGGCACTTCTGTTCTTCCCCTACTCCCACCCACACACATTAACCTATACTGCTTTTCCAAAGTCATCTCATCTTCAACCAGAACCTATAAAACCTCCAAACGAGAATCCATACTAAACGGGATTCTAGTTAACTATCCCCATATCCCCACCTGTCATTCCACTGGCTGCCTCCATGACAGAGTGACCACTGCCCAATATTCTTCTTAAGAGAGCGCAACTATCCTCCACTTCCAACGTCTTTCTGTACAATTAGGAACAAAAAAATTTCAATCCTAATATCTGCCCTTAAAAACTGATCCTGGGAACATCTAACACAACTGCCCTTGGATGAGGCAGTACTCTCCAACACCATCTTCCTTGAGATCCTCAACACCCATGCCCCACCTTGGGACATTAGAGTCAAATCCAATTATGCACCTTGGTTAACCAAAGAAACTAGATCCTTACTCAAAAACAGGGATAAGGTCTGGTCTCAGTTCCGTAAGAACAAAACCAGCACAACTTAACGACTATTCCTTGAACTCAAAAGTAAAAAAAAAAATCAATTAAAGCTTACAAATCCAACTACTACCTCAACATCCAAACCAAACATAAGAATAACCCACAAAAATTCTGGACGGCAGTTAACCTATTGCAACTAGGAAAAAAAAAAAAACTTCCACCACTCCATAAACAGCTAATAACTGAAACCATGGCCACCCCATTCAACACCTACTTCAGAGTCCATTCAAATCCTAGCCAACAATCAGACTACAACCAACCCCACCCCCCAAACTAAACAGCAATTTGCCCCCACAAAATAACACAATCCACTACATATTAAACCCAGCCCCCACCTATTATATAAAAATACTAAAAAAATAAAATAAAACCAACCACTATAGCTGCTGATAATCTCCCTGCTGAATACCTACAAATTGCATCAGAAGCAATTTCCTATCCAATAACCATACTTATAAATAGGTCAACAGCAGAAGCATATGTCCCCACAATTTGGAAAATCTCTCACATTTTGCCTCTCCACAATGGTGGCAACTCCTGTGAACTTACTATTGCCCCATTGCCATCCTTTCACCCCCGTCTAAAATCTTGGAAATAGTACACTTACAACTCCTAGAATATCTACTATCACATACCCAACATGGCTTTTGCCGTGCACATAGCACCACAACAACCCTATCCTTCACAAACAATGAGCATAGAAACAACTCCCAATTTGTGTCAACCATATTCCTGGACCTGTCAAAGGCCTTTGACATGGTCAATCACAGCAAAATCATTAATGTCCTCTCCTCCCACAACCTTAGCAGTACTGCAATGGCCTGGTTTCAAAGCTACTTAAAAGAACAAGCTACCCCTCTTGCAACAATCCCTCTCACCCCTCCTTGCAGTCACGTTAAGAGTACCACAAGGCTCCATCCTTGGACCCCTTCTTTTCTCTACATTGACCAATAGCTTTCACTCTGCCACTCCCCATGCCACCATGATCCAATACGCTGATAACTCTACTCAGCCCTCGATGATCTTCAAGCCATCACCCAAGACTCCTTCCTATCTGTTGAAACTTGGTTAACTTACTCCCAACTTACATTAAATCCCAATAAAACAAATCGTATTCTCTTTTACCCCTTCAGAAACACTTCTCCCTCCACAACCTTCCACGTCTTCTCAAAAAACAAAACCACAATCAATCCTACTCCCTATACCAAACTGCTAAGGGGTATAATCGATGACCTGAAATTTGATCTCCATATTGATCAAACTATCAAAAAAGTTTAAAAGAAACTTGGCCTCCTATATAGGAATAAACCATTTCTAACTACCAATACAAAAATTACAATTGTCAGGACATACCTTCTATCAACACTCCTATGTGCATCCTCAATCCTAACAAACCTTCAAAAACCAACCTTGCCAAACTTGAAACCTGCTACAATAAAATCAGCACAATAACAAAATAACAACAGCTTGAATGGCTAGAACTCCCTCTACTCCTTCAATTTAATCAACTAACACAAAGTTCTCTCACCCAGAAAAGACCACAGCCCTTAAAAACATTATTCAACCATGTTCTGCTTCTAGATCTCTCCACTCAAACGTCTCATTCAAGTCTCTAAACCAAAAAACTCAGCAGGCAAAGCCCTCCAACTACATTTCCAAGCTTTGGATCTGTCTTCCAACCTCAGTAGTGACCACATACCCCCCATCTATACAATTAAAAAAAATTTCTAAGAACCCACCTAATTCCTGGCTCTAACTCTTGTTACACCCCAGGTTAGACCACCCCAAACCTCCTCCTCATCCTCTTTCACTAACACTAACTCACTCACATTACTTCTTGTAGATTATGTCAAACATATATATCTAGCAATTTGTAAGCTTGTTTTGGCTCGAAATTATAAGGACTGAATGTAAACAAACCCGCATGATTTACAATATGCACATTACTCTTCCTGCTTTTAACTTCCTGATCTACTTTAATATTCATGATTTACAATATGTTCAGGATACTGTTCTTATATTTCTACTTCTGATGTACTATATTAATAGTTTTAAAGTTTTGATGTGCCAAATTAATGTTTTAAAGTTTTTGGTTCTAATAATATGTACTGTTTCACTGGAGCTTTTCTAGCTGGGCCTCCACTGAAAAAGGAGGCATGTCCAGCTGGACTTTCCCAGTAAACAAATGTAAAATAAATAAAATCCCTAGGGTAAGGAATACTGCAACAGTGCTTTTAAAAAAGGAAAAGCAAAGTATGCAAAAATGCACAGAAATATATTAGAGAATTGGAGAAAAATACAACAATGTATGATATGGAAATAGTAACAGAAAATAAGGCATTCCAGTTTAGGCAGAGATTACTTACAAGTGCTATGGGAAAAGGTAGCTGCATACTTGAGTAAATAATAAAGTATATTAGTATAATAAGGGAAATAAACTCTGAAAGGGGAGGTAAAAAGAACACAAGAGAAAATTATGAGTACTGTAGTACAGCATGTGTAAAATATGTAGAAGGGTAAAAAGGTGAAAAAGAGAAAAAAGTAAAACATTTCCAAAACAAGAAGAACTTGAAAAGGAAATTACTAATTGTGAATTGGATGAAGTACTTAGGAAGTGAAATGCTGATTCGTTATCAGGACCAGATGGTATAGGGTATGTGAAATGTTCAAGAAATAAACAGAGAGGCAAAGTACTGAATGAATGGATGAAAAAAAGTTATGTACTCACCATAACGTTCCATCTGAGTAGGTAACTTCATTTGTCTGCAACCTGTGGGTATCGGATCCGACTCTGATCCGAGCCGGCAGTTTTCCAAGCTAACAAATCCGAGCTACAAGCTCCTCCCCCTACCCATAATGCCCTGTCATCTCCCTCTAACCCTCAGATCAAGTTTGCCAAAGGACAATAAGGAATTCCATAACCTAGGAGTGGTTCCAAACTGTTACAATGACGTCCATGAAAGGTAGCCATATCCTGACTCAGATAACGAACTAAGGGTGTGGGGGATGGAGGGCAGGTCAGTTGCAGACAAATGAAGTTACCTACTCAGATGGAACGTTATGGTGAGTACATAACTTCTTTATCTGAAGTAGTTAACTTCATTTGCTATGCACCTGTGGGACAGAGTCCCCAGCTACCAACAACTTGGGAGGCCCTTATGGAAGGATATTCCGGAACACTGCTGAGCCAAACAATGCACGTCCTCTGGAGATCAAATCCAATTTGTAGTGTGTAATAAAGGTATGAGAGGAAGCCCAAGTAGCCACCGAGCAAATGTCATCCAAGGAAAACTTTCACCAGAAGGCAGAAGAGGCCATAGATCGGGTAGAATCTGCTCGTACTCTCAGGGGCTCAAGAAGACCAGAGCTTTTGTAAGCTAGGAGACTGCACTGTGAAATCCATCCAGCTAAGATTACCTTAGTAACTGGCTTGCCCAGACAAGATTTTGCAAACAAAAAGTTGGTCAGATTTTCGAAGATCTGCTGTTCTATTTAAGTAAAAGCGTAACTGTCTGTGAACATCCAGACAATGAAGTCTGTATTCTCCTTTATTTTGAAAATTTGGAAAGAAAACAGGCAGATTAATGGTCTGTCTGATGTTGACTTCCGAAGCCACCTTGGGAAGAAAGGAGGGATTAGTCCTGAGGGAGACGCTGTCTTTATGAAAAATAATATAGGGAGGTTTACTGCAAAGAGCATGAAGCTCTGATATTCTTCTCACAGAAGTAATGGCAATCAGAAAGGCCGTTTTCCATGATACACATTTCAAATCGACTAAAGCCGCGGGCTCAAAGGGGGGGCCCAGTCACAGCTTGAACTAGGGTAAGATCCCATGGGGAAACCTGGATC
This sequence comes from Protopterus annectens, assembly GCF_019279795.1. Lineage (NCBI taxonomy): Eukaryota > Metazoa > Chordata > Ceratodontiformes > Protopteridae > Protopterus > Protopterus annectens. Next base: position 625,152,909 of record NC_056739.1, read on the forward strand.
TTTAATGGGTGGTCTTAAAAGGTTCCTTTCAAGAAGGCCTTGCATATTTTGGAGGATTCTAGCGGCCCTGAGCTGTTATCAACATGGTAGTTGGAGATAGCTGCTAAGTGAACTTTAATAGCAGAAGCACTGGCTCCTTGATCAAAGGTATGTGAAAAAGTCTAGGACTGCTGGAATTGGAGCCGTAAAGGGATCTAAGTTTCTGTGCTCCGCCCAGATCTTGAAACGTTTCCATTTACTGTTGTAGATCTTCCTGGTGGATGGTTTATGGGCGGCCACCAGGAAGGCTTTAACCGAAGATGATATACCGGGAGTCCTAGCCATCAAGGGAACTGGATCAACCAAGCTGACAGCTTCAGGCAGTCCGGATTGGGGGTTTTCAATCCTAATGGGTGAGAGATTAGATCCGGTTTGGGATCCAAAATCCAAGGAGGATGTACTTGAGACCATAGGTAAGGGAACCAGGTTTGGCGAGGCCAGAATGGGGTTATGAGGATAATTCTGCTCCCCAACCGACGAGCTTTCTGCAAAAATTTTGTTGTCAAGGGAAGAAGAGGATAAGCATACAGAAGACCGGATGGCCAAGCATGAACTAGAGCATCTCTGGGGGTTTCCCCTGGTGGGGGAATCAGAGCGAAGAATTCGTTGCACTTTGTGTTCGAAGGCAAGGCGAAGAGATCGCAGCAAGGTTGACCCCATTGGAGAAAGATTTGTTTCGCTACATCAGGGTTCAGAGACCACTCGTACGGTGAGAGGATCGTCCGACTCAACCGGTCCGCTAAGATGTTTGTACGACCTGGTATGTGCGTTGCTATGAAAAAGCAGTTGATGGATATCGCCCCATTCCCATACGCTCATTGCCTCCCTCCAAAGTGGATAGGATCTGGTTCCCCCCTGTTTCTGTACCAGACTACTGCCATGTTGTCTGTTTGAAGTGCAATAGTTCCTGGAGGGAGAAGGGGATGGAGAGCTTGCAACGCTAGAAGCACCGCCCTCATCTCCAGGATGCTGATATGCAGTGAGGTCTCTGAAAGTCCACGTGCCTTGGACGGATCTGCCCATGCAATATTCCGCCCACCCGAGGAGAGAAGCATCCGTGATCACCGTGACTTGGGGAGGGGGTATAACAAAGGGGTGGCCTTCTCGAAGGTCTCTGGAGTGGAGCCACCAAAGAAGGGATTCCCTGCAAATCCTGGTGAGAGGAATAGGTGTGGTCAGGGGTTGACAGAGGATGGACCATTGTACTTGTAACGTCGACTGAAGGATTCTCATCTTGAGGCGAACGAAGGGGGTTAGATGGCCACTGCCATAGATCCTAGGGCCCTCAGGACTAGTTCGGCTGGTGGGGCTGAGGATCGTAAGAAATCTAGAATGTGAAGGCTCAGATTGCGAAGCCTGTCCGTAGTCAGAAAGACACTGGATTGAGTAGTGTCTATCGTGGCCCCTATGAATTCCAAAATCTGAGTGGGTTGAAGGGAGGATTTCTGGAGATTTATTGTGATCCCTAGGTGGCGGGCAAGACGTAAGAAGTAGTCCCTGTCTGAGCAGAGTTGATGCCTGGTGTGGGCGGTTAGGAGCCAGTCGTCCAGGTAAGGAAAGACCTGTATTCCCTGAAGCCTCAGGTGGGCCCCTACAACTGCCTTGACCTTGAACACCCTGGGGGCTGTGGTGAGACCAAAGGGCAGGACCCTGAACTGATAATGGATGGCTCCCAGCCGAAAGCGGAGGAACCTCCTGGATGGTCTGTCCATTAAAATGTGGTAGCACGCATCCCTTGAGGTCTATTGAGCACATCCAGTTCTTCTCCTGTACAAGTGGGAGAATGGACTGAATAGTGACCATCCGGAACTTCTCCTTGGCAACTGAGAGGTTCAGCGTTGACAGGTCGAGGATGGGCCGCAAGTCCCCTGTCTTTTTTGGCACCAGAAAGAACGTGGAGTAAAAGCCTCATCCAGATTGTCCGGGGGGGATGCGCGGGATGGCTTTTTATCTTAGCATCCCTAATATTTCTGATGCTGCTGCCTCTCTCTGATCGGGTGGGACATCAGGGAGTTTTGTTGCTCGGGGAGTGTGAGATAGGAAGGGGATTGAATATCCTCTGGATATGATTCGGAGCACCCAGCGATCTGTTGTGATGGACTCCCATTTCACCAGGTGTTCCGAGAAGTGCCCCAGACTGTCTCCAGAAAGAGGCAGTCGGGCAACCCCTCAGGGCTGTTGCGCGGGTCGATCCGAAAAAGGTTCTCTCAACCCAAAATTTTTTGGGCCCCCTCTGCCCCTGGGCCAGTATCCACCCTGTCCTCCTCTGCCTCTGAAGGATGAGGTATCCGGAGCGAAACAGGATTATTGAGCTTTCTGGAACCACATCTTCTTTGGTCCTCTTTGGTTCCTGGAGTAGGACCTCTGAGGAGCAGAGAAGCGGATCCCAATGGCAGACGTCTTCCCATTTTTCCTCGTTCTGGAGAAGCGTATCGCGGACAGTTTTGCCAAAGAGTGTGGGACCGAAGGGGGCGTTCGCGAAGGATGCCTTGAAGGGTTCCGCAAAGTTGCAGAGACTGAGCCAGGCTTGTGGTGCAGGCAATGAATGTGGCAGCGAGTAAAGTATCTTATACAATGAAAAATGCTAGATATGCGATGCTAAAGGAGCTGGTGATTTAGTAATTTTGTCACACACAGATGATATAGTAATAGCTTCTAAGAACAAAATACGAAGGAGGGAAGTGTTGGTTTGCCTGAAAGGATGTTTAAAGAAAATGAAACTATCTTGAATAAAGATAAAAGTAAGGGTTTAGGTGATGTAAAAATTGAAGGCGTGTACTTATTAATGAAGTGCCTTTGCTAGGGTTAACATTTCGTAAAGTTATGTAGTTAGGATGCATTGGGAGGGTAAAAAAAAATGAGAGAAATATTCTTCTGTGAACAGCGTATAGATTAGTGTTCAAAAATTGGTTTATCTGGTGAATTATGCATTAATGGGAAAAAATGCTAATATTTAAAGGATCCCAGGAAATGACGAAAAGGAGATTGTGCAATTATTTCTTTCCTACGATGTTCAAGAACAAATCCAGTGAAAAGAGGCGTGTTGTACATGAATGAGGATGAAGGGTGATTGATGTTAATAAAATCAGTTGCTTCTTTAAACTTGTACAGAAATTAAAGTGGATAAAGGAAGATAATGAGACACTAATACTGAGAATGTTTAAATACAATTGCAACATGTTCTTGGAGACTGACAAGAGGAGAAAGTGTATGTAAATGAAATTAAAAATTATGAAGAAAAAATACTAACATGGAAAATAAAAAATATGATAAAAAGAAACAAAAGGATGCAGCATGATAATGTGATGAAACATTACGTAAATCCATGGGAAAATTTACCAGAAGTGATTAAAGCCATTACAAGTAAGGAAAAACTGGTGCATCAAGTTAGTAGTGTGTCAGGCTTTCCTATGGAAAAACTTACATATAAAGAAAGTCGAGAGTATGTGTTCATTTTGTGAGAGGAAAAAACAGAGCATGTGTTTTGAAATGTGTGTGTGTGGTACAACTCTAGAAAAAGTTATGCGAAGATTCTTTTTACCAATATTAATGATAAATATTGATATGAATGTGATTATGTATGGATATAAGAATAAGAAAATGTGAAAAGGGTAGATAAGCAACACAGATTTAAAATTAAAATTTAAATGAAATTTTGTTTAATGGGAATGGATTTTGGCAGACATTGTGAAAAATTAGATTATAGCTGTGGAAGGAGGAGTGGGAGTCAATAATGGAAGAAAAACAATGAGGATATTAAGAAAAATGAGAAATAAAGACAAATGTGTACATAAGCACTTGTAAACATATACATTTTATAAATACATAAATGTTTATATTATGTTAAAGGACTCTTACTCTCTTCCATCAGTGCTGTGTAATCTTTTACATCCACCTGAAATGATTGCCATTTCAAGAAGATGGGACACCGGTGTAATGTCTAATCCAAAGAATGGCACATTGAGGAGTGTAGCACCAAACTAATGCTGCACTACAGTGTCAGCAATCCAGTCACCTGTAATGAGAAATGAACCCACAGCTTTCTGGTTTCCCAGCACCAAAGGCAAGTGTGCTACCTACTGCACCAATGACACCAACAACTTATGACATAGAAATAGCTACAGGAATTTATAAGACTGAAAAACTTTATAAGGTCCGTCTTCCTTTTTAGGGGCTGCTACTTGACTGTTGAGCATACTCCAGGTAATATCAAAAACATCCTCCAAAGTTGATCAAATATGTTCCAAGGCAAGAATTAGGCTAGATACCCTCACAGGCCATTTTAAGTATAGGCATTTTTCTTTTTGTGCTCAAATTAACCTATTCCAAATGGCTTACCCATTCCAAGGTCAATAGTTACACATCAGCCCTAATAAGAATAATTGGGATCGTACCATAGATAACGTGGGGACCCATACATGGCCTAAAGCATTTAGGAGCTTGCCTGTCTCCATCAGTAGTACAGGAGGCAGTCCTGGCATAAAATTTCTGTTTCCCATCCATAGATCCAAGTTGCACATGAACATGGACAGGGATGAAAAAAGTTATGTTCTTATAACGTTCCATCTGTGTTGTCTTCATTCATTCATTACTGATGGGTGTCTGTTCATACTCGGAACAGTCTCGGCCATTAGACCAAGATTGCGCCAGCCAAAAATTCTCGAGCTAAGCTTATCCATAATGCCCCTCTATCATCTCAGATTGAGTTTGCCAGTAAGAGAAAAGAAAGAAGTGGAGGCTTCATCTGAGCAACTACCCACCCTGTCATAAGGTATGACAGAATCCGAACCTCCAGGAATCCAGAGGGGGGAAGTCGGGTGGGTTGTAATGAATGAATGAAAATCAACACCACAGATGGAAAGTTATGGTAAGAACACAACTTCTTTATCTGATGTTAAACTTCATTCATTCCTTACTGATGGGACAGAGTCCCTAGCTACTTTATTTCTTGGGAGGCCCTATAGACGGGTATTCCTGAGGACCACTGAACCAAAGGAAGCTCTTACCCTGGAGACCAAATCCAATTTGTAATGAGTGATAAAGGTATGAGGGGTGGCCCATGCTGCTGCTGCACAAATCTTATCCATGGAAGGCAAAAAGTCAAGTCTTACCATAACATTCCATCTGTATTGTTGATCCTCGTTCAGTCATTACGTATAGGTATCGGTTCCGACCTTGGAACCGAGCCGGCCATTTTCCAAGCTCGCGTCAGCTTCAAACTCTCAAGATAAAATCTTACCCACAATAACCCTCTCTCTGTTACCTCAGATTGAGTTTGCAAGTCAAAGAAGGTAGACGCTACCTCTGGTCAAATAACCTAAGAGAACCGGATGGTGGGATCCACTAGAAACCACAGGAGGGGGAAAAAGGGAGGGTTGTAATGACTGAACTAGGATCAACAATACAGATGGAACGTTATGGTAAGACATAACTTCTTTATCTGATATTGTTAATCCTTGTTCACTCCTTACGTATGGGACAGAGTCCCCAGCTACCGCTATTCCTGGGAGGCTCTCATGGAAGGACATTCCTGAGCACCATAGAACCAAAAGATGCTCTTCCCCTGGAGGCCAAATCCAATTTGTAATGATTGATGAAGGTATGAGGCATAGCCCAAGTTGCAGCTGCACAGATGTCATGTAAAGAAGCTCTGGCATAGAAGGCAGCAGAAGTTGCCACCGACCTTGTTGAATGAGCTGTAAATAAATGAAGGTCACACAGTCCTTCAACCACCTAGCTGTGATCTTAGCAACAGCAGATCCTAATCTAGGTCCAGAAAAGGCCAAAAATAACTTGTCAGATTTATGAAATGACCTAGTCCTGTTTAAGTAAAAATGGATTTGCCTATGGATATCTAGGGTATGTAGGCAATACTCTCCTCTGTTTGAATGATTGGGAAAGGAAAAGTACAGTCTTGTACCTACCATAAATGTAGATGTTAGAGTGTTCATACTGCTGCAGTCATCACACTTGGGTTATTCCTGCCGTCAAGCGGTCCCCGCAGTCGGCCAGAGTTCCAAAGTCTTATTCCGGCGTCAGTTGCTGTCGCTTCTTCCCTGACGTCAGTATGCCAGGGGTATACAAGATGCATCCGAAGCAATTTTCCTCAGTTTTTCTTGCCCCAGATGTCAGGTGCCCCCAATAGGTAGGCAATACATATTGCTAAATAAAAATTTACATATAAAAATAAAACAATACCTTCAGTTACAAGCAAATGCACCACAAAGGTTGCATAGGATAGAAAGGTATAGATAAGTCCGGCTAGTTCAGAGGGGATGGAGGGAGGGTAACCTGGACTGCAGCAGTGTAAACACTCGAACATCGACATTTATGGTAGGTACAAAACTGTACTATGTTCATCATGTTACACTGCTACAGTCATCACACTTGGGTAGAATCCCAAAGCTAAGGATGGGTGGTGGAACTAAAAGTTTCGAGAGGCTAGTAGGCCCTGCAGAACTGCAGTGGCAGCGCCAGCTCTGGTTTTAGAGTACAGAGGTAAGTGATAGTGCTTGCTGAAGGTGTGCACTGAACTCCAAGTTGCAGCCTCCAAAATATCCTTGGTTGGTACCCCTCTGAGGAAGGCTGTTGATGTTGCTGTAGCCCTGGTGGAATGGGGCCTGATGTTACCAGGCACAGATTTCCCATGGTGTGTGTAGCAGAAATGGATACAATGCCCTATCCATTTTGAAATGGTCTGTTTTGAGATGGCTTTTCCTTGTGATCCTGCAGCATAGGATACAAAGAGCTGGTCAGATTTTCTGAAAGCCTTAGTTTTATCCAAGTAGTAACGTAATTGCCTGTGAATGTCCAAAGAATGTATTCTTTGGCCAATTCGAATTTAGTAATTTTTTTAAACTATTGTAATCTTTTTAGTAATTTACTAATGCTTGGAGCTTATTTCCCTGGGCTTCTACTGAAAATGGACATGTATCCAGCTAGACTAGCTCAGCCAACAAAGGTAAAATAAAATAAATAAATAAATGTAGGAGCCTTTCCCCTTTGTTCTGAGGGTTTGGGTAAAAGGTGGGCAAATGAATGGGTTGGTTTAGGGCCACACTGGATACCACCTTTGGCATAAAGGAAGGGTTAGTTCGTAAAGAGACTCTGTCTTGATGAAAAATGATGAAAGGCTCCACTGCCATTAGGGTCTGTAGTTCTGAGACTCTTCGTGCTGAAGTTATTGCTAGCAGCAGGGCAGTTTTCGATCAGCTGTGAAAGCTGGTTCAAAGGGCGGTAGTGTAAGCTTTTCCAAAACAAAGTTGAGATCCCAAGTTGGTGCACTCCGGGGCGGTCTTATGTTCTTAGCCCCTCTGAGGAACTGTCTTAGTAATGGATGTGAAAATATAGGAGGATCAGTGTTGTATTGAGCTGAAATAGCTGAGGCGTGGATCTTAATAGATGAGAAAGTTCTTTGTGCAACATCATCTCAGTTAAATATTGAAGAATCTGAGGAATATTTGGGACAAGGGGATTTTGGCCTTTAGCCTGGTTCCAGGCGCAGAATCTTTTCCATTTGTCTGAATAGACTTTCCTGGCGCTGAGCCTCCTGGCCTCCAGAATGATGTCCATCACAGCTTTAGAGAAAAGTGTTGACTGGTTGTTTAGGCAATTTGCCATGCAGCCAGATTTAAAGTCTTGAGCTGGCTGTGTAGAATCTGATCGTTTTGCTGAGTGAGCAGGTGAGGGAATTGTAGGTAAAATCCATGGTGGGCCTTGAGCCATGTTCCTTAGTATTGGATACCAGTGTTGGTGTGGCCAGTCTGGAGCAATGAGCATCATTTGTGGCCTCTCTAATCTGGCTTTCATCAGCACCTTTGCCAGAAGAGGCAGTGGAGGAAAGGCATACACTGTCAATGTCTTCCAACTGAATGAGAGGGCGTCCACTTTCCAAGCTACTGTGTGGTATGTCCTTGTGCAGAATTTCCGTAGTTGGTAGTTTTGGGGGGAAGCAAACAGATCTATATCTGGGCTCCCCCATTTTTTAGTTATCATTGCGAATACTTGTGGATCTAGTTTCCACTCGTGAGGATCTGTGATGTTTCTGCTTAGATTATCTGCCAATGTGTTTTTCTTTCCTGGCAGGAATTGTGTTTGTAGTTGAACTTGGTAGGTCAGTGCTGTGTTCCACAAGGTCATTGCTTGTCTGCATAGGGGATAGGAGTGTGTGCCCCCTTGCTTATGTACCACATCACTGTGGTGTTGTCCGTCTGTATTAGGAGTTGTCCTGGATGTAGGCGGTCCTTGAAAGCTGTTAGGGCATTTTGTACAGCTAGTATCTCTTTTTGATTGATATGTAGATGCCTTTGGTCTGCAGACCATTTGCCCTGAATACAGTGTCCTGCCATGTGTGCTCCCCAGGCATAATCCAATGAATCTGTTGTTATAGTTTGCCTGGCTGTGGGTAAGGTAAAAGGCTGACCTTTGTTGAGGTGACATGCCTGAGCCCACCACAGAAACTCCTGTTGAAGGCAGGGAATGAGTGGAATTATTGTTTCCAAGCTGTGGCTGTGTTGAGTCCATACGCTTTTCAGATACCACTGTAATTTCCTCATACACAGTTTTGCAAATGGTATTAGTAGTATGCAAGATGCCATGAATCCCAAGGCCTGCAGAATTTTCTTGCAGGGAGTTGGGTCTTTGTTGCCATCATTTTGAAGTATTGAGTCAGTTGTCCTTGCTTGTCTGGCATGAGATAAGCCATCTGGGCCATTGTATTTAAGCTGGCACCCAGGAATATTGTGTCTTGTGAGGGCACTAGTTTTGACTTCTTTTCATTTACTGTGTACCCTAGGCAACTTAGTAGGTTTTTTGACAAACGCCAGATGCTTTACTAGAATGTCCTTGCTTTCTGCTTGAATAAAGTAGTCGTCCAGGTATGGATATATTTCAATTCCTCTGTCTACAGTATGCAATTACTGGTGCCAGGCATTTTGTGAAGACCCTGGGTGCAGTAGATAAGCCAAAGGCAGTGCAGAGAATTGGTAATGGGTTGAACCTGCTATAAATCGGAGGTATCTTCTGCAATTTTGTCTGATAGGAACATGCAGGTATGCCTCCTTGAGGTCCACAGTTACTAGCCAAGCCTTCTTGCCCAGCATGGGAAGAAGTTGCTGTAGTGTTAGCATCTTGAACTTGGGTACTTCCAGGCATGTGTTTAGAATTGAGAGGTCCAGAATGAGTCTCCAGGCTTTGTCCTTTCCGGGAACTAGAAACAGTCTTGAGTAAAATCCTTGTCCTTGCTCCTGTGTAGGAACCTGTTGAATGGCTCTCATGTCCATGAGAGCTGAAATTTGCTTTTGAGCCTCTGCCCATTGATTTGGTGGCAGGTTTGGCATTCCTTTTATCCTTGGCAAAGTGTGAAAGTGGAATCTGTATCCTTGAGATACAATATTTAAGATCCATTTGTCTTTCGTGATGATGTGCCAATTGTCTGCAAAAAGTGCTAGTTTTCCCCCCAAGGGAGCTGCCAAGAGGGTTTTGCTTGGTAGTCTGAGGGGTAAGTCATTATGTTTGTCTTCTGGTGGTTTGAGACCTGTCTTCCTCCTTTTTGGGTTGTGGCACCCTATTGGCGAGGCTGGTAAGAGCCTTGCAACTGGCCTCTGCCCCTTGGGCATCTGTATCTGCCCCTCTGTGGTCTGGCAGAAGCTGGAAAGGACCAGTTTTTGGTTGGCCAATTTCTGCTGAAACGAGGGGGTTGAACCTGTAAAAAATCCTTGACCGTCTGCATAGATTTTGCCTTATCCTCCATTTTCTTTAAAACTTCTGCTTTCACACCAAATAAAACATCCTGCTGTAAAGGTGCATCCAATAACTTTGCTTTAACATGATCAGGTAAAGTTTGTTCTTTTAACCAAGCATGCCTACGTATGACAGACCCGGTCACTGCTGCTCTACAAGAAGCTTCCAATGAATCAAATCCACATTGCAAAGTATGTTTTCCCACTTGTTCAGCTGCATGCAACAAATCTTGCATTTCCTTGTAATCAGGCTGTTCTGTATGTGTGAGCATTTTTTGTTTTGAGACATCAGATATTGTTGATATTTCAGCATGTGAAACTGACAAATTTAAGGCCCTCATAGCTAGAGTAGCTGAGGTATATACTTTCTTTCCCCATCTGTCTAGTGCTCTGGAATCCCTTTCAGAAGGCACAGGATTTTTAGCAAGCGAGGCCTTAACCCCTTTGGGACCCTGGGAAATGGTTTCTGGGTCAGCAACAGGGCTTTTACACAGGAATTTGTGAGAGTCAGGGACTCTCTAGTATCAGTCTGGTTTGGCTGGTGCAAGAGGTAGTGAATCCGATTCTGAATAAACATCATCCACAATTTCTAACACAGGGGAAATAGCAAGTGGTCTGTGCTGGGGTAGTAAAAGGAACTCGGAGCCTTTTCTTAAAATCAGAGTAATCCTGGCCTTCCCAGTAGAAATGTTCCCTCATAGTATGTAAGGTTTCCCCAAAAGAGTAGTCTTCTGGGGGAGATGCAGAAGGGATGGACTCTTCAGCATCAGAGTCTTCATAAGGGGGAAAGGAATATTCCTGTTCCTCAGAAGAGTTTGAGGAAATTGAAACTTGGTCAGAGGAAGCGTAGTTCTCCTCCTGCCTTGGCCTTTTATCAGGAGGGGGATGGGAACCCCTGATTATGGTAATTAAGTCTTCAGCCATCTTAAGCATCTGTTTCTTAGGCATGGGGCCTTGTACTGGAGACTGCTGTACAGTCTTCTTTGTTTTTAAAGGAGTTTTCAGCTTTGCATAGGATTTAATAGTGAGTGTATTCAGTCTGAACACACCTTCTGCAACTGAAGGCGTTTCAACTGCACCGGAATCTCCTTCAGGCATGGAGTTGAAAGGGCTTTAAGGTAAAGTGGAGGCCTAGCAATCTCCGCTTGTGAATCAGATGTTGCCTGGGGTTCTAAATCAGCGGTAGTCAGAGGCAGCGTAGGCGCCTCACTGAAAACCAGAGAACCGGTGACTGGCCTAGCAGAGGCCTCGGAGTCTGGTTTGGGTCTCGGCTGCCTGTCCTTGTCTTTGCATTTTTTATGCATTCCAGTCGTTGGTTGTTCCAACAGCATGGTATAATTACATTTCCTACCAAAATAATGTTGGGTGAAATCAAACAGACGTTTAATAGTTTGTTTATTAAACCTAGCACAAAACCGATAACCTGTGACGTCGTGGTCTGGGCCTAGGCAAGGAATACAATAAGAATGAAAGTCCTTATGAGGTATTTGCTTCCCAAAAGAAATGCAATTGTTAACTTTTTCTCACATCGGACTGAGGCAAAAAAAGGTTCCCCAACGGGGTACTTAGCTTTATTGAAGACTTCGGTCTGAAATTAGATTTGAAAATCTCAGGAGTCGGCCGACTGGCACTTGCGAACTGGGTCTGCTTCGGGCACCGCACGGCAAGAAAGACTGAAGAAAATGGCATCGGATGCATCTTATATACCCCTGGCGCACTGACGTCAAGGAAGAAGTGACAGCAACCAATGCCGAACCAAGACTTTGGAACTCTGGCTGACTGCGGGACCGCCTGATGGCAGGATAACCCAAGTGTGATGACTGCAGCAGTGTAACACGATGAACATCTGGCAATTCAATGGTTTGATTAATGGACATTTCAGAGATCACTTTTGGCAGAAAAGATGAATTAGTTCTCAGAGACGCACTCTCTATGAAAAATCAAGTATGGACTCTTGATACATAAAACTTAAAGCTCCGAAATACGTCTGGCAGAAGTAATGGCTACCAAAAACAAGGCTTTGTATGACAAATGCTTGAGGTTGCAAGAAGAGGCTGGTTCGAAAGGTGGCATTGTCAGAGCTTGTAGAACTAATGATAAATCCCATGGTTGAATAGGTTCTCTAAAAGGTGGCTTCAGATGATTCACACCTTTTATGAAGGTCTTGCACAATTTGTGGGATATGAGAGGAATCTTTTATACCCTCATGAAAATTAGAAATTGCAGCCAAATGAACTCTAATGGTAGAGGCCGATAGACCCGATTGAAAAAGGTCAGCCAGATAGTCTAGTATTACAGACACTGGTGCTGAGAAGGGATCTACTTTGTTTACCTTTCAGCCAACAAGTAAATCTTTTCCACTTGCTCAATTAAGTAATTCTAGTGGAAGACTTATGAGATGCAATGAGAATGTCATGTACAAGATCATTCTGCCTGGCAATCATGGGAATTGGAGTAGCCAAGCTGTGATCTTCAGGCTGTTCAAGTTGGGATGAATCAGGTTCTGTGGATGTGAGATCAACTCTGTGGTTGGATGGAGAATCCATGGTCGATCTAGTAGGTGAGGCCAAAGGAAGGGGAACCAAATCTTTCGAGGCTAATATGGCGCTGAGGATCACCTTGCTCTTCAACCGACGGGCTTTCCTCAGAAACTGGGGAATGAGGAGAAAGGGTGGGAATGCATAAAGAAAACCCGAGAGCCAATCGTGGACTAGAGCATCCTTGGGTGACTGTCCCAGAGGGGGAATCAGGGCGAAGTAGTTGCTGCATTTGTAGTTGGTCGGGGATGCAGAGAGGTCACAGCAAGGACGGCCCCAACGGTGGAAGATCTCCGGCGCCATCAAGGGATTCAGGAAACACTAGTGAGGTTGAAAAAGGCACCTGCTGAGTCTGTCTGCTATCACTTTGGAACTCCCGGGAATGTGTGTTGCTAAAAGAAAACGGTTGGTAGCTATCGCCCATTGCCATATCCTCATGGCCTCTTCACAAAAGGGGAAAGATTTGGTTCCACCTTGCTTGTTGATGTACCAGACCACCGCCATGTTGTCTGATTGAATCGCAATTGTCTCAGAAGGCAGCAGGGGATGGAATGCTCGAAACGGCAGAAGCACCGTCCTCAACTCTAGAACATTTACATGCAGATGGGCCTCCAGTTTGGACCAACTGCCTTGGACTGTCTGTCCCTGACATAGCCCCCCCCCCCAATCAGGGAGGCGTTCGTGGCCACTGTGGCCTTGAGTTGCTGGGGGGAAAAAGGGTGAGACCACTGTGACGGATTGTGTGTCATCCACCAATGTAAATCCTGTTTGCACCTGTGGGTTACTTGAATCATGGCTGAGAGAGGATGCTGAAAGGGATACCACTGGGTGAGCAGTAGCCATTGTAGAAGCCTCATGTGAAACCTGGCCAAGGGTATTAATGGTGATGGAGGCTGCCATGGAACCCAACAGCTGTAAAACCGAGTGAGCCGTGGATTTCTCCCTTGAAAGGATTGGAATCAGTTGTTGCTTTATCCTTAAACTTCTGTGCTCTGCAATGGAAGCTCTGCAGTTCTTTGCGTCCAAGATAACCCCTATGAATTCTGTTGACTGAGATGGGGTGAGATTGGATTTTTGGCAGTTTATGGTTATGCCTAGCCTTTGTGCAGCGAGGAGAGAGTATGCCAGGGCTACTTCCAATAGATGTCTGGTGGGGGCGGAAATGAGCCAGTCGTCTAGGTATGGAAACACCTGTAATAGTTGAAGTCGCAAATGAGCTGTTACAACTGCCATGCACTTTGTGAACACACTGGGGGCTGTTGAGAGTCCGAAGGGCAGTACACTGAACTGGAAGTGACTGGCTCATGCACGGAAGCACAGACATCATCTTTTATGTGGTAGTATGCATCTTGAAGAGCTATCGAGCACATCCAATCGTCTTTTTCCAAAAGCAGGAGGATAGACTGTATTGTGACCATCCGGAATTTTTGAACTCTCACAAACTTGTTCAATACACTTAGATCCAAAATTGGTCTCCAGTTTTCTTTGGCACCAAAAACAGTCTTGAGTAGAATCCAGATCCTATCTGGTCTGGAGGGACTATTTGGATGACTCTCTTTCTTAGCAGCTTTTCTATCAGTAATGCTGCTTCTTCCCTTTGACTGGGTGGACCGTTGGGAAGGTTTATTGAAGGGACAGGACAAAGATCAAAGGGGATATGATAACCTCTGGTTATAATCCTTTGTACCCAAGAATCGGTGGTGATGGTTAGCCAGGCAGAAGGGTACAAGGAGAAACGTCCCCCAACCACCTCCAGAGGAAAGGAGTTGGGCTGCTCTTCAGGAGCACTGGTAGGATTGGCCAGGGAAAGAATCCCTGGAACCCTGGTTACGCGAACCCCCCTCTGCCCCGAAGGGAGCGTCTTCCCTGTGCGTTTCCCCCTCTGCCTCTAGGGAAGAACTCAGCCTGTGTCCACGGAAAGAACCCTATTTCTTTAGGGGTTGGGAGGATGGCCTAATGGTTAAGGTGTTTGCCTTACAAACACAAGGTGCAAGGTTGGAGTCTCACAAGGCATAATTGACTAAGCTTAAAAGGGCTTGCAAGGGCAGTTAACTTAGTACTAATCTATGAACCTATGAACCATATCTTCCCACTCTTTTGGTTTCGTCAGAGAGCACGTTGAGGGGAAGAATAACAGACACCTACGGCAGAAAGGGTCTTACCGTCCTGTTCACATCTGGCCAGTGTGCTTTTAACTTTGGGTCGAAACAACGAGGAGGCCTCAATGGGAGCATTAAGAAAGGAAGCCTTAAAGGGTTCCACGAAATTGCACAAGCGCATCCAGGTGTGTCGTCTCAAGACCACAGCTGAACCCGCTGCTCCTTCTGATGCGTGAGATATCAATCGCATAGAGGAGTTAGATATTGACTCAATGGTTGCCAGCTGAGAGGCCACTTTGTCAAGGACCTCAGACACTGCACCAGCCAAGGTTTCAGAGAGCTCAGAAATCGGATCCCTTTGAAGCCTGGTAAAGTATGCCATATAATTCAGGGACCTGATAGTAAAGGTCGCTGATGCAAAGGTGCGCTTCCTATCCTGTCCAGTGCCCAGGACTCTCTGTTAGGTGGATGGACAGTCTGGCTTTCTTCTTCTGCCAGATCCTTTTTTGTTGCGGCTGCCAACACCAAAGCATCTACAGGAAGATGTTTTGCCCAATGGAGATCCATAGCAGGAGGGGACAAAATCTTATCTGGCCACCGGAGAATAACTTTGACGGTGTGAGGAGCCTTCCAAAGCACGCTGCACGATAAGCCAGACAAGTTCATCGGCAGGTGGAGTAACCCAGGAAGGTAGGGGGGCCGGGTGCGAAAAGCCTGCAGGAACACAGAATCTTCAGAGGTTGGATTAGCGGACTGCCAGTCACCTCTCCTGAAACAGAGAGGTGACTGCCAGTCTGTTTCAGGATTTCAAGTACATCACCAAAGGATACCTCAGAGAGTGACCGAGGGGATCCTTCCTCCTCATCAAAATCTGTCTCTTCAGTGAGGGACTCCTTTGTGGAGTCCATGTGCTTCCTCTTACACAAACTTTTCCGGTGAACTTCCTCAGCGGGAGAAGCTGGGGAAGACAGCGGAAAAGGGGTTTCCTGTAGGAATATGTCCTGAGGCCCTTGCACCCGGTGTCCGCTCAGTGCGACTTGTGAAACCAGTGTACCGAAGGAGGGTGGAGGGATAGACAGTCTAGTATTGCCAGCAGCAGCGAAAGCCTTCTCCATCAGTTGGAAGGCTGGTCCACCTGAAGAGGAGTGAAGGTCTAGGACAGGGGTCACCCCTCCCCTAAGTGCCTCAGCCTGCCGACCCAGAGTCACTGGATGGCTGTAGAGAAGCAAACTATGCATGTCACAACTGACATCCTGGGTCACAGCAAAACTTCTCTGCCAAAAAGGCAACTGTGGTTCCTTAGTGAGATCCATAAAGGGGACCGCAGAAGGGGAAGACTGTACTATATCCATGGACTTCAAAGGTAATGAAGCAGGAGAATAAGAATAAGATCACCTCCCAAGGAAGGACAGTTCCTGGGGGGTGGGATACCTCTGGCCAAGAGTACCTGATCCACAAGACACAACACCGTGTTCGGAATGACTTCTAGTGGACCTCACAGAGACCGAGGGAGAAATAAGCCTATCCACAGAAAAGGCAAACTCGGTTCCCATCTCACCAGTCCGCACAGAGAACGGTGCCAAGAGAGATTGGACTACGGGTGTCTGCACCAAAGTCATCGGTGCCGAGGTCATGGTCTTCACAGACAGGGATCGGTGCCGAACTGTTTGTCGGTAACGAAGATGGAACCGACAAAACTGTAGTCAACAATAAAGGCATCGGTTCCGAGGAAGATCTTGGAGCAGACATGCTCAAGGTCTGCACCGACTGAATGGTCGGTGCTGATAAAGTGTTAATAGTCTGAACAGAGGAGCCCCTCGGTGCCGATATAGTGAAAGCTGCAGGAGAAAACGGAGCCGAGATCACTGATGGAGCCGAAGGTCTAGGCACTGAAAGCACTGGGGATGACTGAGTGAGCTCCGGAGCCGAAACTTTAGCCTTTTTAGGTTTTGGTTGGCAGGAGATAAAGAGTTAGGCTTGGTAGGAACATCCAAGATTTTCTTATGGCCTCTAGGAGGGGTTGAGGCCTCCAACCCAGAACTAGCCTTTGAAAAGGGAGATTTAAGAAGTCCCTTCAGTAACAGCTGTTTTTTCCTTTCCAACAAGGTTCTATTTGAAAAGTTCTCACAAATAGTACAGGGTGGGTCAACAGACAAGTGGGACGCCCCCAAACAATAAACACAAAAAAGAGTGTGCATCAGAAGTAGGTACTGTGTGTCCACAATCAGAACACAGTTTAAACCCCGGACTTCCTTTCTTATCTGCCAAAATAGCTAAAATAGAAAGCAGAAAAGGGTACCAGCAATGGTACAAAAGAATACCCGAAGGTATGAGAAAAAGGGAAGGATTACCAATGATGGTAAGTGGAAAATACCTCACGGTAAAAAGGCAGAGAGAGGAGAAAAAAAACCTGAAGAATGTATGATCGCTAGATACGATAGGGTAAGAGACAATGAAACAGATACTTTTCTGAAAGAAAAAGTGATGTAAATGGTTAATAAACAACAAACTGTACTTAGCTCAAGAGAAGCAGCTTGACATGACTGAATGGCAACGCAGCAAACGAAATCTGAGGCAACAGGGAGAGGGTGATTGTGGGTAAGAGTTTAGCTCGAGAGTTTGAAGCTGACGTGAGCTTGGAAAATGGCCGGCTCGGTTTCGAGGTCAGAACAGATACCCATACGCAAGGAATGAACGAGGATTAACAATATCAGATCAGATGTTGCAAATGATGTGGTTGAATGTGCTTTGACCTCAGATGGTAGAAGAGCTTTGTTTCATTGATAGATAAAGCAAATGCAATCCCTCAACCATTTAGATAGGGTCACTTTGGAAACAGATCTTCCCAATTTTTGCCCCAAGAATAAAAATTGATTAGATTTTCGTAGTTATTTATTTCTGTCTAAATAAAATCGCAATTGCCTATGCACATCAAGTAAATGCAGTGAGTGTTCACCTTTGTTAGAAAAATTTGGAAAGAAAAATGGCAGATCAATTGTTTGATTAATAGTCAAATGGGAAATAACTTTGGGTAGGAAGGTGGGATTAATCCGGAGTGATACTCTGTCTTTATGGAAAATCATGTAAGGATGATTTATGCACAAGGTTAGTCTTGCTGAGCCAATAGTTACCAAGAATGTTTTCCAGGATAAAAATTTTATATCTCAAGTGGCAGCAGGCTCTAAAGGAGGATGACTCAAGGATTGTATCACTACCGTTAAATTCCAGGGCTCGGATTAGTTCTTTAAAGGGAGGCTTAATGTGTGTAACACCTTTCAAAAAGGTGTTACAATGACTATGAGAAATCAATGATGAATCTTGGAAGCCAATGTGGAAGTTAGAGATAGCTGGCAGGTGCACTAAAATAGTTGAAGCTGCAGCTCCAGAGTGGAAGAGGTTTGATAAATAGTCCAGTACCAAATCAAGTATAGCTGAAAATGGGCCTATTCCCCTCTCTCAAAACCAAATTATGAATCTTTTCCACTTGCTGAGGTTAAGTTTCCTGGTGGATGGTTTATAAGAAGCCAGACAAATGTGACGTACAGGGAAGGATAGGTCATTCTGCCTGGCGATTACTGGAATTGGAGGAACCAAGCTGTTAGCTTGAGGCTCGATAACATTGGATGCATCAACCCCTTGTGGATACAACAGCAATTCCGGAGTTGGATCAAGAATCCATGGTTTATGTAGTAGGTGTGGCCAAAGAAAGGGAAACCAGACTTGTTGGGGCCAATAGGGTGCAAAGAGGATTACTCTACTTCTCAACTGAAGAGCCTTCTTTAGAAACTGCGGGATCAAAGGATGAGGGGGGAAGCATATAGCAGTCCTGTGGGCCAAATCATGTACTATAGCATCCCTCGGGGACTCACACTGAGGGGAAATTAGGGCAAAGTAGCTGCTGCATTTGTGAGTTTCACAGAAAGGCTGACCCCAGCGACTGAAGATCTTCGCCACTATGATAGGACTGAGGAACCACTTGTGAGGTAGGAGGACAGATCTGCTCAGCTTGTCCGCAATCACGTTGGAATCCCCAAGAATATGCATTAGTATCAGAAAGTGGTTGGAGGTTACCACCCATTGCCAAACTCATGGCTTCGACAATGGATAGGACTTGGTGCCCCCTTGTTTGTTGATATACCAGACTACGGCTATGTTGTCTGACTGGATAGCAATTATCCCTGATGAGAGGCCAAACGGGAATGCTTGCAAAGCTGGGAGCACTGCCTCTCAGTTCGAGGACATTGATATGCAGTTTGGCCTCCATGGGTGGCCAAGTGCTTTGGACCGTCTCTCCATAGAAATGCTACCCCATCAGTTAAGTGTCCTTGGTCACTATGGCCTTGGGCTGTGAGGGAGAGAAAGGATGGCTCCATAGGTCTTTCTCTGGCTTCATCCACCAAAGTCTTGTTTGCATCGATTTGTTACGCAGATCTGAAAGGACATAGGATGAGTCAAAGGGGACCACTCTGTCACCGTTGCTATTCTGCCTTGCCAATAATCCATTAAGCTGTTTACTTAACAGCTTAGGCCATGGCTACAATTTGGCTTCTAGAAAACAAAAAAGTCTAATGACTTATCTTCTCTGCAGAGGACTTAAAACTGTATAGCTCATCAGATGAGGAACTGAAAGCACAGCTACAGTTTGTCAAAACTTTTTCAGATGACATTGGAATGTCATTTGGTCTTGATAAATGTGCAAAAGCAACCTTTAAAAAAGGAAAACTGCAGCACCAGGAAAACATCAGTTTGGGACAAGAATGTGATGTAAAAGAACTTGAGCAAGAGGGAGTGTACAAATACTTGGGAACTGAAGGATAAACAATAAAAACATGAACAAATGCAAATGAAGCTCAGTAAGGAGTACTTTAGAAGACTTAAATTAATCCTGAAAACAGCACTGACATATAGGAACAAGATCCAAGCCCTAAACCAATTTGCTCTTCCTGTCCTAACTTAGTTTTGGAGTGATAGACTGGCCCCAAAAAGTGTTGGATAGATTGGATATTAAAACAAGAATGATGCTTCATGCTCACTAAATGATTTAGAAAAATCAGTCAATACCAAGATTATATATTCCCCATTCCGACAGAGGGATAGGCCTCCTTGAAAATGATTACATGTATAGATCTGCAAACGTGGGACTCCACACTTACCTGCTGACCTCACAGGATCCAAATGTAGTGAAAGTTTTGAAACATGAGGAGAATAAATATAAGATGACATCTCTGCTTAATTTAGCAGAAGCATACAGACGTCAAGCAGGAATGGAAATCAAACTAGAAGCAGATAAAAATCAGGCAGCAACTAAAGGTGCTAAAAAAAGGAATATAAGGTGAAGGACCAGATGAGAAGGCAAGAAATGTGGAAAAAACAAATATAGTTGCAAGTAAAGAAAAAGTACAGTTGTGAACACTTACCGTAAATGTAGAGGTAAGTGTGTATTCACTATTCAATGGTTCATAGGTAGGTACTTGGCTATTGGCCCTAGGGCCTATACAAGCCTAGCCAAAATGGTACCCTGGCTTTCGCCACCCAAGAAAATTATTTTCCTGTGCCCCTGTCAAGCAGAACCACAGAAGTGATCCCCGGGGTGAATTTCCTATTACCCATCCAATCATCAAGATTTTTCTTGAAGAGTGCTAATGAGGGGCTCTGTTTGACATAGATAGGTAGCCTGTTCCAGAGTATGGGAAGTCTCTGGGACAGGAATCTATCCCTCTAGCATGTTCTGTTTATTGTGGTGACAAGGTTTAGGTCCCTAGAGCATGTAGCTCAGAGAGATTGGGATTTCTTTAAGTGGAGCATGTCCAACAACTCTGGGTTTGACATAGCTTTGTATGTTAGGCAGAGATCGCCTCTGAGTAGGCGATATGCGACAGAGTAAAGCTGGAGTTTTTTAAGATGGTCTGCATAAGGCATCTGTTTGAGGCCAGTAATCCTCTTTGTGAGGTATTTTTGCAGCCTTTCCAGTTGTTGTAGATGTCTTGCGAGGTACATACCAAAAGGGGCATTGTACTCTATAATGGGTCTAATGAGTGATGAGTAGAGGGGAACAATGACCTCTTTTTGTGGATGAGAAACCTTTTGTGATGAGGTATGCCACGTAGAAGCATTTCCTGACCACTGTGGCGATGTGATTATCAAAGGAGAGACTACTGTCCACCTGTGTCCCAAGGTCTCATCACACTTTTGGAGTTAAGTAGACTACCGCCTATGTGGTAGTTCATGGGTATAGAGTTTTTACCAAAGGGGATGACAATGCACTTTTTGGCACTGTGCTTGAGACCATGTCTTTGACACCAGGCATCTGTCTCAGTGAGGCCCTTTTGTAGGATGTCCACATCGTTAGTAGTTTCAATTATGGCTCCTAGTTTGCAGACATCTGCGAATTTAGTTAGCCAAAGACCTTCAGTGTTAGCCTGTACTTCAGAGAAGTAGATATCAAACAGGAGAGGACCCAGGACTGAACCCTGTGGTACTCCACTTGTCACTGGTCTGAAATCTGATTTGGAGTTTGCTACTTTCACGGTGTGGGTTCTTTCAGTAAGCCAGTTGGCAACACATCTTGTGACATAGGGATTTATACCTAGTTTAGTGAGTTTATCTATAATTCCAGAGTGGGGGATGGTGTCCAACGCCTTGGCGAGATCTAGCTAGACTGTGTGAAGCACCTTACCCTCATTCATGGCCTTGGTGACTACCTCAAAGAAGTCCATCAGGTCCAGAAGACATTATCTGCCCTTCACAAACCCAAACTGTGTGGGGTCCAGAGTTTGGAGATCTCTAATGTCTTTGTTTATGAGTTCCATGATGATACGTTCCATGGCCTTGCAGACGAGGCTTGTCAGGCTAATGGGGCGGTAGTTCCTGGGGTCTGCTGTGGCCCCTCTTTGTGGAGTGGGATAACTGTCGCGGTGCGCCATTCAATGGGCACAAAGCCTGAGGCGAGGCTATGATTGAACATGGTATTTAGGTGGGGTGCCAGTTGCAGTCATCACATTTGGGTTATCCCTGCCAGGGTAGCCCTCGAGCGGCCCAAATACCAGAGACTTCGTATTTCTGCATCAGTTGCTGTCGCTTGAGGACTGACGCCAGGTCATCAGTGGTATAAAGTAAGGCAGCCGACGCCATTACATCAGTTCTTCTTACCCTAACCTGTCAGGAGTGCCCTAAGTAGGAAGCCAGGTTCTGGTGGAAGGACCCCACCAGTGGAAAATACAAATATATGTCCCTTGCAAGGAAAGGGGAACAAGGACAAATGGTAACAAAAGGAGAGAAAAAGGGGGATGGAGGTAGGGAAACCAGGACTGAAATAGTGAATACACTAACATCTACATTTATAGTAAGTGTACACAACTGCATTATGTTATTGTTTCACTGTTACAGTCATCACATTTGGGCAGATTCTCAAAGCTGAGGAAATGGGTGGAGGCAGTCAAGGAAGCTAGGGGCTGGCTAGGATGCCCTGCAAGACTGCAGAAGCAAACCCTGCCCCGGATTTGGAGAAGAGAAGCAGGTGGTAATTCTTGGTAAAAGTGCAAACAGATTTCCAAGTGGCAGCCTCCAAGATGTCCCTGGTGAGGACTCCTCTGTGGAAAGCTGCAGAGGTGGAGGCTGCTCTGGTGGAGTGTCCTGAACCCTTTGGGGGGAAGTTTACCATGCTGTTTGTAGCAGAAATGGATGCAGTGTGCTATCCATGTGGAAATGGTTTGCTTAGAAGTGGCTTTGCCTTCTGCCCCTGTAGCAAAGCTAACCAACAATTGATCAGACTTTCTGAAGGATTTAGTCCTGTCCAGATAGTATCTGAGCTGTCTGTGCACATCTAGAGTGTGAAGTATACTTTCCCCCTTGTTCTGGGGATTGGGAAAGAAGGTGGGCAAATAAATGGATTGGTTGAGAGCCACACTGGATACCACCTTGGGCATGAAGGATGGGTTAGTTCTGAGAGGTACCCAGTCTGAATGGAAGATGAAGAGGGGTTCCACAGCCATGAGTGCTGGCAGGTCAGAGACTCTTCTGGCTGAAGTGATGGCCAGAAGTAAGGCGGACTTCCAGGAGAGAAATTTTAGCTCTGCAGAAGCTGGCTCAAAAAGAGGCAGGGTGAGCTTTTCCAAGACAAAGTTATGGTCCCAAGCTGGTATTGGTGCCCTTCTGGGGGGCCTCAAGTTGCTAGACCCTCTGAGGGACTGTTTGATCAAAGGGTGGGAGAAAAAGGGGCTGCACAATGGGAAAATTAGTAGAAATAGCAGACACATGAATTTTTATAGAGGAGAAAGAGACCACTGTGTAGTAGGTCAGCTACGTAATCCAGGATGGAGGGCTGTGCCGTACTGGCCCCCTTAGCCTGGATCCAGATGCAGAACCTTTTCCATTTATCTGCGTAAGACATTCTGGTGCTAGGGCATCTGGCCTCCCGGATAACATCCAGAACCTGTTTACAAAGGATGGCAGATAGGTTCGGGGTTAGGGAATAAGCCAAGCTGTCAAACTGAGTGTTTGCAATTGGGGATAAATGAATTCCCCTTCCCTCTGGGTTATGAGGTTTGGAATCTGAGGAAGATGCCATGGAGGCAGCGTGGACTGTGCAGCAAGGGGTACCAGTGCTTTCAGGGGCCAGTCTGGAGCTAGAAGAATGCTCCTTGGTTTTTCCTCCCTTATTTTGAGCAGTACCCTAGGGATGAGAGGTAGGGGAAGAAAGGCATAGACCGAGAGGTTGACCCAGGGGAAGAACAGGGCATCCACTTTCCACGCCATGTAGTGACGCTCCCTGGTGCAGGATTTGTCGAGTTGATCATTGGTGTGGGAATCAGAGAGGTCGACCTTCAGGGTTCCCCATTTGGAGTTATTAGGGTGAATGTAATTCTGTTGAGCTGCAACTTATGTGGGTCCAGAAGGTTTCTGCTTAACTGGTCTGCCAGGGAGATGAGTGAGCCTGGTAGGTATTTGCATGGAAGAGGCTGTGAGCCTAAGGGTCATGGCCAGCCTGCATAGAGGGTAGGAGTGAGTCCCTCCCTGCTTGTTGATGTACATGACAGTGGTGGTGTCTGTTTTGATCAGGAGAACCCCTGGAGAGAGAAGGGGTTTGAAAGCTATCAAGGCATGCTGCACAGCCATCTGTTTGACTGATATTCAAGGGGGATTTGCTGTGGGCTCCATTGGCCCTGTATGCACCTGCCGTCCAGGTGTGCACCCAAAGCGTAATCTAATGCATCTGTGGTGAGGGTCTGGGTGGCGGGGTGTGGGGAGAAGGGCAGTTCCTTGTTGTGGGAGTATGCCGTTTCCCACCAAAGAAATTCCTTTCTGAGGCAAGGAATTATCAGTAGAAGAGTTTCCAGGTCTTGACAAAGGCTCTTTAGGTACCACTGAAATTCCTTCATTTGCTGTCTGGGATATGGAATGAGGAGTATGCAAGATGCCATGAACCCTAGGGCTTGGAGGATTTTCCTTGCAGAAAGCTGGGGCCTGGTGGTCAGTTGAGAGAAGTAGGCTGACAGGAAAATTTGCTTCTCTGGTGTAAGGTATGCCATCTGGGATGTGTCCAGACTTGCTCCCAGGAAGATTATCCTTTGGGTGAGCACCTGTTTTTGGATTTCTTTTCATTGACTGTATACCCTAGGGAGGTTAGAAGATTCTTTACAAAGGCCAGTTGCTTGAGCAGCTTTTCCTGGCTGTCTGCCTGAATAAGACAGTCATCTAAGTAGGGGTATATTTGAATATTTCTTTGTCTGCAAAAGGCAATGGCCAGAGCCAGGCATTGTGAAAACTTTGGCAGCAGTATATAAGCCAAAGGGAAGTGCAGTGAACTGTAAGTGTTGAGATCCTGCCCTGAAGCGGAGATATTTTCTACATAATTCCCTGATAGGAATGTGGAGGTAGGCTTCTTTTAGATCCAGGGTGGCTAGCCAAGCATCCTTCGAGAGCATGGGTAACAGCTGCTGGTGGAGGGTGAGCATTTTGAATTTTGGGATCACCAGGAAGGTGTTTAGAATGGATAGATAGAGGATGGGATGCCAGGTGCCCTCTTTTCTGGGCACCTGAAAAAGTCTGGAGTAGATTTGCTTTTGAGCCACTGCCCACTGATTTGGTGGTAGATAAGGAAACCCTTTTGTGGTTGGAAGGATGTGGAAGGAGAATTTGTATCCCTGAGACACAATGTTCAGAACCCACTGATCATTGTTAATGGTGGCCCAGGAGCTTGAGTGAAAGGAGAGTTTTCCTCCCAAGGGTAAGTGAAGGTGGTGGGCAGAGGGAAGGTCGGGAGGAGGTGAGACATTGAGAGTTCTTACCGTAAGAGGATTCGGGAAGAGGCGAGTCATTGAGAGTTCTTACCATAAGGGGGTGGCTTAGAACCCTCCGGTTTTGAAGTGGAGGAAGTCCACTGCTTAGATCTCCGTTTTCCCTGGGGCTGCTGTCTGGGGGGTGTGTTTCCACGGGGCCTAGGATGGGTCTGTTTACTCGGAGCAGGAAAGGAACAGTGCTTGGGTGGGGGGAAATGCCTGATGAACCTAGAGGACTAGACCTATAAGAAATCTGTTTGCACAGATTTTGCTTTTTCTTGCATCTTTAAGACCTCTTCTGCCTTAGTGCCAATTATACCATGACCCCCCATTAATATTCCAAAACGTGCACGCTGATTGGCCAGCGTGCACGTTGTAAATCGACGTATACTAATGGAAAAAGGTCCGGTCGCCCGGACTTTTTCCATTAGTATAAGTCTGTTTTTAAAACACTGTCTCGCTATGTTAAGAGTTTAACATAGCGACACAGGTTTAAAAAAAGCAACCGAGATCTCCGTTGCTTTTTTTAAAGCTGTCTCGCTATGTTAAACTCCTTTAACATAGCGACACAGTGTGTAAAAAGCAACGGAGATCTTGCTTTCTCCGTTGCTTTTTTTTTAAACCTGTCTTGCTATGTTAAATGGGTTTAACATAGCAAGACAGCTTTAAAATAAGCAACTGAGATCTCCGTTGCTTATTTTAAATCTGTCTCGCTATGTTAAACCCATTTAACATAGCGAAACAGTAAAAAGCAACGGAGATCTTGATTTCTCCGTTGCTTTTGGCCACAGCTCTGATGTACTGCGTAGGCATGCGCAGTACATCAGAACTGCCGTGGATACCAGACAGCTGCGGAAGGGCAGCAATGAGGCATTATACAATGCCATTATTTAAGAAAAGTAATTATTTCTTTTCTTAAATAATGTCATAGTATAATAGCAATAACCCACTTCTGGGTGTGGGTAATGCAGGATTTACCCACGGTTGGCTTTGTTTGGTCCCGGGGCTTAGCCGGGACCAAACCACGCCAACCGTGGGTAAATCCCGCATTACCCACACCCAGGCATGGGTTATTGCTATAATAACTTATCTTTTTGCAAGGGGCATCCAACAATTTAGGTTTGACAGTCTGGCAGGGGTTGTTCCTTAAGCCATGCATGTCCTCTAATGACAGACCCAGTGACTCTTGCCCTGCAAGAAGCTTCTAGGGCATCAAAACCACAGTGCAAAGTGTGTTCAATTACTTGACTTGCAGAATGCATTAAGTCTTGTAAATCTTTAGATTCTGCACAAGCAGGAAAGGAAGACAATTTTTGTTTAAAGAGTTCCAAGGTATGTTGCTGATATTTAAGCATATGGAACTGGCAATTTAGTGCCCTGATAGCAAGAGTAGCTGAGGTGTATACTTTTTTACCCCATCTGTCCAATGCTTCAGAATTCCTGCCTGAGGGGGTGGGATTCTTAGCAGAGGTTGCTTTAATCCATTTTGACCCTTGAGAAATTACCTCAGGATCAGATGTTGGATTTTTAAAAAGATATTTGTGAGAGTCAGGGACTCTGTAGTACCTGTCTGGTTTTCTGGGAGCAGGAGGTAGGGCATTAGGAGTTGAGCTGGATTTGAGGAAAACATCATCCACCACATACAAGACTGGGGGGGGGGGGGTGGCCAAAGATCTGTGTTGCAGAAGATCTAAGAATTCAGAGTCTTTTTTTTAGACTGAGGGTAGTCCTGACTCTCCCATTGGGAATGATCCCTTAAAGCATGCAGGGTTTCCCCAAGGGAAAAAGCCTCTGGAGGAGAGGCTGAAGGAATGTATTCAGATACATCAGTTTCATCTCTTCCTTTTTGAGGGGGTAAGCTTGGCTTCCTCTGATCAGCATAAGGTCTTCCGCCACTTTAAGCATTTGAGACCGAGGCAAGGTAGCAGGCGCCTGAGAATGGGTAGTCAGTTTCTTGGGTGCGGTTTGAACCCTGGGCCTAAGGAACTATGTTGTTTTCTAAAGAATGGTAGTCGCGAAAGATGCCAGTTTGTGTAGAGATTCGGTGGTGCGAAGGACTTCCTCGGAAGCAGGTGCCTGCTCAGTGGCTCCAGACCCCTCAAAGGTAGAGACGACCACAGGTTTCATAACAAATAAAAGAGTTTGGCTGCATACCAGACTCAAAGGGTCTCGGTAGCAGCCTGCGAATCAACTGAAGCAGGCATCAGGGCTGCAAAATCATCTCACTGAGTACCGGAGGACTGAGGACTAGCTTAACAGAAGCGTCATCGGTAGGTTTGGAGCTGTGCAGTCTGTCTATCTTTACGTTTTTTCAGAAGATCTGCTGTCAGATGACTTACTGAAGTCATATAGGAATTAGAGGACTGCAAACAAAAATATCTGGCTACAATAAGGGCCAGACAATGGATAGTTCTGGCGTTAAAGCACAGGAGCAACAACGGGGGACGTTGGGGTCTGGGCCCACACAAGTGACACAGTAAGAGTGGAAGTCTCTGTATGGTATTTACTTTCCACAGGCGAGACAACTAACTTTTTCTGACATCGGTTAGTGAAAGAGAAAAGGATCCCAAACAGGGTACTTAGCTTTAGAAGACTGCAACTTCAATTTGGAAACGAAAACTCGGGTAGCCACCAACTGGCACTCATGCAAACTGCTTCGGGCTCCATGGCAAGAAAGACTGATGTAATGGCATCGGCTGCCTTACTTTATACCACTGACGACATGACTTCAGTCCTCAAGTTACAGCAACCAATGCAGAAATACCAAGTATTTGGTATTCGGGCCGGCCAAGGGCTACCCTGGCAGGGATAACCAAAATGTGATGACTGCAACAGTGAAACACGAAGATCATCTTCTGGCAGAGCCTCATGTTGATCAAGAAGGAATGGTTAAGGAGAGGTGAGTTCACAATGAAAGGTTAATACTGGCAACCCAAACTAGTGGGCTACATACATGCTGGTTTACAAAGTCCATTGAACATGTGGGAGAAAGACACGTAGCTTTTGTAAAACCAAATTGGAAATAGTCACACACCTTGTTGCTGGTTGCCAGCCACTAATGGCAGAGGGACTGTATACTGAAAGGCATAATAATGTGGCAAGACTGTTACATTGGAGATTGTGCAAACATTATGGTATCGAAGTAGCTGAAAAACACTGGAAACATGAGCCACAAATAATCACAGAAAATGATTACGTTTATATCACACTGGATCACTCAATACCAACAGTTCAAAAGATAGATGCTAGAAAACCGGATATAGTGGTCCAAGAAAAGAAGACAAAAGTAGCACTGATCATTGAAATTGCCACACCTAGCAACTACAGTGTCTTGCATACAGACACTAAGTCATAAAATACCTTGATCTGCAGACAGAAACGAGAGCCATGTTCATAGGTGTGTACTAGGCTAATGGCCCTGGAGCCTTTACAAACCTAGCCCATAGGATTACCCTGGCATAGTGCCACCCGACCTTAGTTCCTAGTGCCTGTGAGGAGTAGAGCCACTTGAGTGATCCCCGGGGTGAATTTTCTATTTTCCATCCAGATTTTTCTTGAAGAGGGCAAGTGAGGTGCTCTGCTTGACATGTACGGGAAGTCTATTCCATAGCATGGGCAGTCTCTGGGTTATAAACCTGTCTCTCCAGCATGTTCTGTAGATTGTGGTAATAAGGTCAAGGTCTCTGGGGGCGTGTGGTGCGGAGGGATTGGGATTTCTTAGGTGTAGCATTTCTAACAGAGCTGGGTCAGACATGGCTTGGTAAGTCAAGCAGAGATCACCTCTAAGTAGGCGATATGAGACAGAAAATAGCTGATGTTTTTTTGAGTCTGCCCATATAGGACAAGGGTTTAGGGCTTAGGATCCTCTGTGTGACACTTTTGTGGTCTCTCCAGTTGTTGCAGGTGTCTAGTGAGGTACATACCAAATGGGGCACTGTACTCGGTGATTGGCCTAATGAGGGAAGTGTAGAGACAATGACCTCTCTTCTTGGATGCAAAACCCTTAGTAATGAAATGCGACACACAGGAGGACTTTCTGACCACAGTGGCAATGTGGTGGTCACAAGAGAGGTTGCTGTCAACCTGTGTTCCCATATCTCTTAGAACGCCTTCTGTGTTCAGTGGAGCATCATCGATGTGGTAAATTCATGGGAACCAGGTTTTTCCAAAGAGGGATGACAAATTTTTAGCACTGAGCTTAATTCCATGGTTCTGACACCAGTTGTTGGTCTCACTGCGGCCTTTCTGTAGGATGTCATCACCTGGAGAGTTGAGTGCCCAACTTGCAATCGTCTGCAAACTGTGTCAGCCAGAGTCCTTTGTGTTGGCTTGGACTGCAAAGTAGTAGATACCAAACAGGAGAAGACCCAGGACCAAACTGGGTGGGACTCCACTCGTGACTGGTCAGCAGTCTGACTTGGAGTCAGCTACTTTTACACTGTGGGTTCCAACTGTGAGCCAGTTTGCAACCCACCTAGTGATATAGGGGTTGATCCCTAGCTTACTGAGTTCTTCTAAGATTCCGGAGTGGGGAATGGTATCAAAAGCCTTGGCCAGATCAAGGTAGGTTGTATGAACCACCTTGCCTTCATTCACAGCTCTGGTGACTGACTCAAAGTTGTCAACCAAGTTCAGCAGGTATGATCTACCCTTCGCAAAACCAAATTGCGTAGGATCCAGATTATGGAGATTCACCATGTCCTTGATTATTAGGTCCATGATGATGCATTCCATAGCTTTGCATATCAGACTAGTCAGGCTAATGGGACTATAGTTGCCAGGGTCTGTAGTCGTTCCTCCTTTGTGGAGAGGGATGACTGTAGCAGTGCAACATTCGGTAGGGACAAAGCCTGAGGTGAGGCTGTGACTGAACAGGGCACACATGTGAGGTGCCAGTTCACTGTAGTTCATGTAAAACACAGCCAGTGATATTGTCATGTCCTATAGAAGCTGTATTCTTGGCCTTGGACAGTGCTGTTTTAACCTGTGCAGCAGTAATATTGGCTGCCTGCCAATCTACTAGTATTGTGATTGGTCCTTTGTGTGTGTGTGGGGTAAAGTTAGCACTGAATCTGTTGGCCAGAATATATGGCAGTATCTGTTAGCTGGTATAGGAGGTACCATTGTGCAGTAGCTCAGAGCAAATTTGGGTATTGCCATAGAGATTCTTTACATAACTACAGAAGGCCTTGTGGTTGTCTTTACTATCTGCTGCAATTCTGTTTTCATAGCTAGCGTTAAGAGGATTTGATTAGGGATCTCAACCTTTTGTTGAGGTTGATAAGGGTGTTTTTCCAGTCTTGGGACTTCACTTTATTCCACATTAGTTTCCTCCTCTTGTATATTTTATGGCAGGAGACCACCAGATTGACTTCCTTTTTTTTTTTTTGAGGAGAGCATCTAGGTTCTATTGGGTAAGGCAAGATCCATGCATTTGTGTAAATGTTCGTACAGTGTACTGGTGTATGATTTGGCGGTGATGCAACTATTCTCTATTTGCATGGGTGCCGTGAAGTTAGCCACCTCTGTTTTTAGAAGCCCAAAGTTAGCTTTGGAGAAGCTTTTCATGGTGTTTTCCTTCGTGGGGTGGGAGGGATGTGGGTTTCCAAGGCGATTAGTTTCTGGTTGGATCTAACCAGGGAGGAGTTGACTACTGGTGTACAGCAATGGTCACCCATGTTAGTAATGACCAGGGCATGGATGTTGCTATCTCTAGTGGGGGTAAGAACAAGCTGGTCCAGGGCATTGGAATTAATGAATTCCAGAAAGCATCGGGCGAGAATACTGGTACATGAGTAGTTTTCCCAGTTAATGGAGGGGTAGCTGAAGTCACCCAGTATGAATTTGTTAGGTTAGACCGTAATATTCTCCAGGGTGCTTAAGAACATGGAGTGAGAGTCTTGGGACATGGTTGGGGACCTATAGCAGACTACGACCTGAATCGCTATCTTACTCAATGTGAGCTGCACCTGAAGTATTTCAGATGTATTATGTTGGGCTACCAGTCTGGAGGTGTGCACATCCTTTATGAATATGAAAACACCACCGCCTTTGGAGCTTCAGTCCAAGTTCTGTGGCTGAAAGGTGTGGAATGAGTTATAGTCTGGTAGTGCAGGGGTGCTTTCTGCTGCCTTGAACCAGGTCTCTGTTTACAGCACAAATGTCAATGTTCTCCATTTTAAGGAGTGCTTTAAGCGAGTGCATTTTGAGATTTAGACTTCTAGCGGTGAGCAGCATGACTCAGACTGCGTTTATAGCTGTTACGATCGTAACTTGGTCTTTGGAACACCGCCTAAAAAAGGCACTATAGGGGTGGCAAGAGCCTTGGCCAGTATCTGGAAGCCCAGGGGTAACAGATGCAGGCCATCTCTAGCAAAGCATCAAGGTCTGTCAAACATGTCATCTCAGGCAGACACTGGATCCCCTTAGAATGACAGCAGAAACTTGGCCAGTTGTTGAAATCAATAATTTTCTGCTTGTACTGTGGTATTCTGAGTGCTGGTAGGATGCTGCTCAGAGCTAGGGTCATACCCACCTGGGCTACATAATCCGAGAGCTCCTCCATGTCTCTTTTCATGTAGTCCAGGGAGGTACATCTCAGGTCATTCACACCCACATGTACAATGACAGTCATATGTACATGTTGTTGAGGGACCTGAATGCATGCGTTACGTGGTGGATCCTGGCACGCGACAGGCAGCTGACTTACTTTCTCCTTAATCAACCTAGTGAGTAGGCCATCAGTGCACCTCACTATTGAGTTACCTAGGACTAGTGTGTTGGGAATGCTGTTTTGCCATCTGGGATTTGGATGAGTGGCACGCTGTTTAGGAGAGTTGCGTCTCTCGTGATTAGCGCTGTGGTGGTAGAGTGCTTTTCTGCCTTGGAGGTGTCTGCTGTTTGGGTATATTTTTATTGAGAGCCTCTGCGAAGGTGGGTGCGTGGTTTGCGTTTTTATGTGAAGGCAGTGCAGGGTGTGTACTCTGGAAGGCTGTGTGTTACATGTGGTGTGGTTCAGGTGTTGACCTTCTCCTCTTAACCAGCTATTCCGGTCTTGGCTGGAGTGTGTCCGGTCTTGGCTGGAGAGTGCATGGCTTCCAATCTGGATATATAAGTGCATCTCTCACAAGTCTGAGTGTTGGGAGTTAAGAGGAGAGGGTTTTTGTCAGTGAACATGAGCCAGTTGCCACATTGGCTCAGGATGCCCAAGTTCACCAGGTTAATAGGAGAAAGCACAGGGAACTGACCTTTAGAGATACCTGGAGGGGTGGGCATTAATAAGTACTGGAGCGGTTTCCTTGTGGAACAGCTAGTACTGCTAGCAGTTTTATGCACTACAATAATTGCCACATGAAGACTGGTAAAGAGGTATACTAATAAGCTAGTAAAAGTGCAGGAGAGGAGAGAACTAGTAGATCTAAAGGAAAAATTGAAGAGCAGATTTTGGCACAACTCAACTTACAAACAGTCCTGGATACAGCAAATCTCTATCTGGACTGGATTAGTTACAGGAAAGGTGGGAAACAAGCACAGATGTGGGCTTTTAAACCAGAAAGTTGAAAGAGATGGAAAAAACTGCCCAACGGCCAATAAGCTACATTTTCTGGGCCAGAAACCACTCCTCTTGTGGTACACAAGCTACCTAGTGCTTTGTGGAAGAAAGAAGCCCAGACAGTTCCAGTAGTAGTAGGAGCAACTGATCTTATAAAAAAGATTTTAAAATCGTTTCATGAACTTTAATTACACTTTGGCCTAGGAATGGGGTCCATTCCCATCATGGTATTAGAAACCCAAAAGACTTGGAGAAATTAAAAAAAAAGCATAGACCACTGCATTAGTAAAAGCTACTAGAGAAGCCTCGTGTAGTCTTGCCAGGGTACCTATTGTAATCGATGCTGTCACAGATCCTAATAGCCGAAGAACTGCCTGAGCTGGAACTTTGTCCTGAGACAGTATCACCCAGATTTGGGTTCTTAACCTTTCTAGCCTGTGTAGTGGGAGGGAAACTAGGCAAGACTGGGTGTTTAAAGTCGCTCCTATGAATTCCAGAGTTTGCGTAGGGGTCAACTTGCACCTTGCAACATGCAACTTGCACTTCTCCTCGCTTACTGAGATCCCTAGGGTTGCTGCTAGTTGTGTGTAATGTAAGGCTGTAACCAGGAGACGCTTGGTGCAGGCAGTAAGGAGCAAATAGTCTGAATACAGAAAGACCCGGAATCCTTGCACTCTCAAGTGAGGTATTATTACCATGCATTTGGTGAACACTCTGGGGGCCATAGAGAGACCAAAGGGCAGAGCTCGGAATTGGTAATGAGTGGCTCCTAGCTGGAAGCGGAGGAAAGTTCTGGGGCGTTTGTCCATTTTTATGTAGCAATACCCATCCTGAAGACCTACCTAGCACATCCATTCATCTTTCTCCAGAAACAGAAGGATAGATTGAACCAGTCACCATCCGGAATTTTGTCTGCCTCACAAATTTATTTAGGATGCTGAGATCCAAGATTGGCCTTCAGTCCCACATCTTTTTTGGCACTAAAAAGAACCTGGAATAAAATCTGGATTTTAACTGGTCTGGTGGGACTGTTTGGATGAGTCTTTTTGAAGCAGCTTTCGTATTTCTTGTGCTGCTATGTCCCTCTGACTGGGTGGAACGTAGGGGATTCACCTTTGCGGCCACGGGTGAAGATCGAAGGGGTTGTGAAAACCTCTGGTAATTATCGTCTGCACCCAAGAATCTGTGGTTAAGAATTGCCAAGCAAAGTAGTGGAGAGAAAACAGTCCCCCAATTGTTTCCAGAGGTAAGCGTCAAAGGAAAAAACTTCAAAGACCAATTCACGTTAGGTTCAAGCAAGGCACCCTTTATTACTTGCAGCAAGGAGACAAAGCATGTATGTACAGGATTTGTCTAAATGATTAATGACTAGTAGGTTATACTTATACAGTTCTCTTTCTGTCGCACAGAAAATGTTACATTCTATTGCTGACGTACTTAGACACAGCTTTCTGTATGTTCTACAGAAAATATTGTTAGACTTATTGCTGACCAAGTTAAAAATATCTGTCAGTCTGCAAAACATTTTGAGAAAAACAACCTGGCCTTGGGTTTGTCAGTCCATTTCAGAATTTCAATTCTTCTATTGTACTTCTAATACACGTGTTACATTTTTACCTAGATTCAAGGTACATTTCTAGCTTTAGTACAAGTAATGCTGACTACGGTTTAAACTTTCAAGCATCTATTGTTTTCTTTATCAATGGCTTCTAGCAGCTGCATGTTTTCTCATGGCATAAGCAGAAATCAATATCCCTTTGTTAATTTTTATTGGATAATGCAGGGCAAGCAGTAGGGTTAAAAATTAGTTTGTGTGCAGTAGTAAGTTGGAGGAAATAGAGTTGATTAGGGAGTTCTAGCCATTGGAGCCTACGGAGGCAGATGCAATGGTGAGTAGAATGGGGGGAGTTAGTAGCGAATTTGGCAATTTTATAGTAGCAACTTTCAAGTTTTGAGGAGATAGAAGTGGTGAGATTAGATAGAATAGGGGCACCATACAGTAGAGAAGGGAGAAGGCAGGTCGTGGCGAGAGTTTGTTTTGAAGATGGAGTAAGAAAGTTAGTATTTCTATAGAGCATACAGAGTTTCTGATGAGTTGTTTTATGTTTATTTGAATATGATTAAAATTCAGGTGTTCATCAATGGTAACTCCGAGTAGTTTAGCACAAATAACAACTTCTATTGAGGAGTGGGAGAGGCTGGAGATTATGAAGGAAGACTTGTCTAGAGTCATTGCTTTTGAGGGAGAGAAGAGAATGATGTGAGATTTGTTGGCATTAAGGGAAAGATAATTTTGAAGCATCCAATTTTCTGTGGTTGTAAAGGCCAATTGGGTTTTGGCTTGGAGCTCAGGAAGGCTAGGGGCAGAGCAGATAACAGTGGAGTCGTCTGCATATTGTACTATTTGAGCATGAGGAATTGAAGAGTGGAGATCATTGATAAAAATGTTAAAGAGTAGAGGCCCGAGTATGGAACCCTGCGGGACACCGGTAGGGGTAGGTAGGAATTTTGAGGTACCAGTATTCCATTTCACAGCTTGGGATCTATCAGAGAGATAGCTTCTGAACCAAGAAAGAGAGTTGTGGGAGAGATTGAGATTAGAGAGGTGGTTGAGAAGGAGAGAGTGGGATATTGTGTCGAAGGCCTTAGAAAGGTCAAGAAGAACAGTGGAGACAATATTTCCAGAGTCACGTGCTTGGTTCACAATTTCTAGGAAGGAATGAAGAGCAGTTATGGTACTGTGGCCAGGTCGGAACCCATGTTGAGTAGGGGTGAGGAGATGGTTGTTGAGGACGTGGGGAATGAGTTGCTGGTGGATACATTTTTCAAGTATTTTTGAAATTGGAGAAAGAATAGCTATTGGTCGGAAGTTAGAGATGGTATTATTTTTGCCTCCTTTATGGAGTGGCAGAATGTGGGCTGCACGCCAAAGTTTGGGGACATAAGATTCTTGGATGGATCTGTTTATGAGAATGCTGATAGGTATGGCAATGCCATCTGCTGCGAGCTTGAGAAAGAGTGATGGGATGTTGTCAGGGGCATTTGAGCATGGTTTGAGTTTGAAGAGAAGTTGTTTGATCCTGGTGGTAGACACAGGTTGTAGAATGAAAGTGGGAGGAGGGTTAAGACAGTTGGAGTGAGGGATGTATGAAGAAGAAGGCTTTGGGTTAGGGGAATGGGTGGAAGTGGAGAAGGATTTAGTCAGTTGAGCTATGGAGCCAGTAAAAAAGGAGTTAAAGAGAGTTGCGATTTCAGTGTCTGTCTTATTACTGTCTGGACAGGGATTGGATTTTGTACCTGGATGTAAGAGTGAATTGATAGAGTTCCAGAATTTTTTGGGATTGTTAGTGAGGGTAGACTGAAGTTTGTTGTAGTATGATTTCTTATCTTTCATAATGAGTATTTAGCATGATTACGGAGTTGCTTAAATTGCAGTAAAGAGGCTGGGTTTTTATTTTTATTATATAGTTTCCAAGTTTTGTCCCTTTGTCTCATAAGAGTTTTGGTGTCTTTAGTTAACCAGGGGGCAGAGTTGAACTTTATTATTTTTGTACGGGGGAGCTTGGGAATCTAGGATTTTAAGGATTTAAATATACCAAAGCAGTGTCAATTCATCAGCTGCCAAGACTGTAATGCTTAAATAAAAAAACACACATCTTAAACTTAACAAACCTGTATTTTAAATGTGGTTAGTGTAGATAAAAGTAGTACTGAACCTTGTGAAAGTGATGTGAATGAAGATAATTCAACTCAAATTAATGAGAATGTAGAACTATCAACAAAAGAGGGTGAAAATGTACCTAGAGGAAGCAATAGAAATAAAGTTGGCAATTTTGAGACACACACTGGGAATTTTGGTAATGATAATTTAGAGAATAACAACAGGAATTCCAATCAGACTTTTTTAGGGAACCAGAGCAACCAAGGATACAAGAAGAACAGGAATTGGAAGCATTAAATTTAAATGACATGTCAACCCCTGGTGTGGTTTCCCCTTACATTTTGCACAATGCAAAAGGTGATTTTACCATTTATAGTTTTTCTACGTTAACGTTTGAACCTGAATTAATTGAGCTTCTTGCTTTAGGCAACACTTTTGTTCCATCTAAGCGATTTGATGTGGCTAAGGTTCTAGTGGACCTGAAATGTTATGTTCGAAAACTTCTTAAAACTGCTTTTTAATAACCCTGGGGAAAAAGGAACAAATTGTCTAAAAATGCCTAGCTCTTTTAATCCCCCCTTACATGTGGGGTTACGCATGTTTGAAAATGCTTGTGAACTGGATATTAGACACTTGGATAAAACTCAATTGTTTACTAAGAATAAATTTAACATCACAAGAGAACAGTTATCAGCCCTTAATCGTTTACGAGATCTTTCTGTTAGGGTTATGAAACCTGATAAAGGGGGCGGGCTAGTTATTTTTGAGAAAAGCCAATATATAGAAAAAATGCTTTTGGTTCTTGATACTCCAGCTTATAAAATTTCTTCGCTTAACGAAATGAATACATGTATCAACAGAATTAGAGGTTATTACAGGGATCTATTCATAGAGGGCAGGATTGACCTTGACACTTATGAATACACTGCCATTTCACAACCAAGAATTCCAGTAATGTTCGGTATTCCCAAGGTTCATAAAAACCTTGAGGATCCACCTATGAGGGCATTAGTGGATGGGAGGTCTTCTATCTCCCACCCTAACGCTAAATATATTGACTTTGTACTTTCTAAGTACTTAAAGTTGATTCCAAGCATTTGTAAAGACTCTTGGTCCTTTTTATCGAACATTAATAATATTGGCTTTGATAGGTCCTATAATTTTCTCACAATCGACGTAGTTGATTTGTATACCTCATCAAGAGGCTACTGAATGGTTAGAACTATTACTAATGGAATTAAAAGCCCCAAGGAATGAAATAAATAATGTTACTGAGTTACTTGATATAGTGTTATCTTCTAACTTTTTCACCTTTGAGGAGGAGTACTACATCCAAAAACGTGGGGTAGCAATGGGATTCCCCATGTGGGGCTATAGTAGCCAATATGTTTATGGCATACTGGGAGAAACAATTTGTGGTTAATCACCCGGTTTGGAAAGAGAAAATTGGCTACTATACCCGGTTTTTGGATGATATTTTTATCCTTTTCAAAGGAGATGCTCATTTGGCACAAGTGTTTGTTGACCAACTTAAACTATGCCATTTCTTAAATTTACATACAGGTTTGCTAGTGACGAGATAGATTATCTTGATGTGAAATTGACAAAAGATTTGAGTAATCTCAAATTCATGTCTACCATCTTTCGGAAGCAAACTTATGTTAACTCTTTCTTACACTTTTCAAGCTCTCACCCCTTTAAACTAGAGAGCTATTGTTAAAGGGCAATTAGTTAGGGCGGTAAGAATGTGCAGTGAAACTAAAGATTTTGAAGAAGAATGTTCTTTGTTAACTGATTTGTTCATTAATCGGGGGTACCCACGAATTATTATAGAAGATTTAGTTAGGGAGGTTACATCTAAGAGATTAAGTGTTTTTTTTAAACCATTAATATACAAAGGAGGAGCTGACATTTCTGAGAGTAGAGAATGTACGTTTGAGAATAATGTTATTGATCTAACTCAAAATATTAGTTCAGAAAAGCTGGCCAATAAGTACCCCTTGAGTTTTATAACTACATTTAGTTTAGACTCAAGACAAATTTCAGAGATTATTGAAAAGAATTGGTATTTCATCACATTTAATTCTTTCTTAGTGGAGAAGTTAGGGGTAAAACCTAGAATAGTATATAAGAGAGGTAGTAATATCAAAGAGCTATTACAAAGAAACCAAGTCTGTAATTCCTTTAATAGAACAAAAGGTTGTTTTAGTTGCGGTGCATGCAACTGGTGTAACGTAATACGCATAGGGAGCTCTTTTACTATTGGCCACAAAAAATGTGAAATTAATAGTAAAATCAATTGTGAAACGAAATCAATTATTTATGTGGCATTTTGCGTTTGTTGCCCTGCTTTCTACGTTGGTAAAACCGACAGGAAGTTTAGGGAACGGGTATATCAACATTGTTACGCTATAAAAAATTGCAAAAGTGAAAATGCACTAGCAAAACATGTAGAGAACCACCCAGGACATAATTTTGTATTTATGGGCATAGATTGTATTCCCATTACAATTAGAGGTGGTCCGACCTCTCTTTTATTAGAGATTTGTGAGCTAGAATGGCAACTCAAGCTTGATGCCTTTAATTTTCCAGGGCTGAACGAGAGTTGTAATATTGCTCCTGTTTTAAAGTATAGATCTTATCTGAGGTAATCTGTTTTTACAATATATTTTCCTTTGCTACTGGGATTCCCAAAAGTTTTTTACTGATATTTAATTTATTGTTATTGTAGTATATTATTGTGTATATATACTTTTTAACATGAAAAAACTTTATTAAAATACTTACCAACTTTAAAGAAAAATAACTATGGCTTCATTCACGATATTTAAGCACTGGTTTATAGCCTTGGTAGAATTAATCAGAAATATTCTGGTGATTATACACATATTTTTCACCAATGGCTATATATTGTTTATGCAGTTGCAGTAATATGAATATACGTGCTTGAACAGTCAGTTTTTATAAGGAATGTTATGAATGTATAATTTCACTTATTTATTTTAATATTTTAAAAAAAAAAGAGTTTTATTATACAAATCGGAAGTGATGTAATGTATTTCAAAATGACTGTGGCGCCTTTTTTTGGTCTTATTGCCTCTGAAGAAGCTACTCATCTGAAGTAGCGAAAACGCTGAATTTATTTTTGTCAATAAAATTGTGTTAAGGTTTTTTGTGGCTTTGAGGATTCTTCAGCGCTCCCAGCATTGTTTTTTCAAAAGTTTGTGCTTGGTTTTTGTTCTTCAGATATATGTTGTGATTTGATCAACACCTCTCTCTGCCCATCTGTTTATAA
The DNA here is from genome assembly GCF_019279795.1 of Protopterus annectens. Lineage (NCBI taxonomy): Eukaryota > Metazoa > Chordata > Ceratodontiformes > Protopteridae > Protopterus > Protopterus annectens. The sequence continues at coordinate 625,192,109 of NC_056739.1, forward strand.
ATATACCAAAACAGTGTCAATTCATCAGCTGCCAAGACTGTAATGCTTAAATAAAAAAACGCACATCTTAAACTTAACAAACCTGTATTTTTCTGCCCCGGCCAACATCTAAATTATGGACAGAGAATACCGCTACCAAAAAATACATAACCATTCCCAATGTTATAAATACTTCTAACATCAGGATAAGAATAAGAAAGAAATCTGACTGAACTAGAAAGGTCATCTAGTTAGCCATCCTGGGTTGAACAAATAAAATTGTGTTGGCAAATAATTTCTGGAATAATGCAACTGAAAGTGAGACATCAATACTGACCAAGATAATGCAAACTACTTTAGGTTTTGTCCCGGTTCTGGAGTAAACTACCAAGGGCAAAAAGATTAAAACAGTGAGGAAGTATTTTACTGGCATTATCCACTTAAACTGCTCAAGAAAAAAGCTTTTTCACAAAATATAGTCATTTCAAGTTAAAAAGTATCTGCGACTACTAATGATATTTCTTAATTTATCAGTCTTCACTGTTTTGTCAAAAATCCCAAAATGTTATAATGGAGAAAACAAAATTCTAAAGTGTAAAAAGGGATAGTTGAGCAGTGAACAGCAATGCCCTCTGGTACCATGAATAAAAGGGACTGCGCATGAAGAACAAATAGGCTAAGTAGGGGTGGGTCCTACGGTTGCAGGACGGAAGGGACAAAAAGATTAAGAAAACGTATCTGAACTAATATACTTGTACAAACTACAGCAAAGTAAATATTCTGTTATACGGAAGGCACAGCTGTGCAGCGGGTAGCATTGTCACCTCACAGCAAGAGGTTCTCTGTTCGATTCCCGGCTGGGACGCCTTCTGTGTGGAGTCTCTGCATATCCTCCCTGTGTTTGTGTGGGTTTCCGCTGGGTACTCCAGTTTCCTCCCACAGTATTAAGACTTGCTTCTGGAGCATTTCTCCCTATGCCTCTGCTGAAAATTAGCTTTGTTCCAAGTCGGACTTTCCCAGAAAATAAATGAAAAATAAAAAAATAATAAATAAATTATACTGCATTAACTAGGTTTGAAATGCTTTATAAAGTGAAAACAAGCTTTAAGGAAATTTCTTTCTGTTTAAAACACCAATGTTGGTTTTTAAATATAGCAAATAGTTGTGTATGACATTGAAGTAAAATGCAGCTCGACATGGTTCACAAGATGTTCACACAACTATAAAGATTACTAATGAAACAACCAATAAGAGTGGAGTCAGAGCTCATCTCAATTGCATTTTATTTTTTATTACACATTTGAGTTGTTCAAATATACGCTAAACAGTGGCTGGTGCAACTAAAGCAAAATGATCAGTTCTGCTACTGTGGGAGAGGGTTAAAATTTATGCTGGTTTCTCAAGGAAAAATAAAGAGAGAATGTGTGACCAAACACAAGTGGCCTATTCTGGACTGTTTCCTGCTAACAATGCCTATTATAAACAAATCATTCTTGTTATCCTGGATAACCTAACATACCCCTAGGTCCTTCAAAAATTATGGGGATCCTTCAATCACAAATAACCAAATCATTAATGTATTGCATGGCTAAAATAGATAAAATATGGGCCTACTGCACTTTAATCAGGACTTCCAAAGCAGTTCAGCCACACACACAGCACTTGGACACCATTCCAGAAAGGTCATTAAAATAAAACTCCAGCTATTTATTCTGCGAGGCAAATGTCATGCCAACTGCATTCCATCAAGAAATAAACACCTGCTGTTTCCTGACATGCTGTGCATCCCTCCCCTACTAAGACTGATTACAGCATAAATGAAATAATCAGTTATTGTTATAGTCACATCTCTGAAACGAACAGATTTAAATCTAGACATAAGACAGACTACCATACGACTGAATCAAAGCTCTGTCCATAGGTCAGTCTATTTCATGGTAGGAAATTCTTGTCCACAGTCAAAGGCAGAGTTCTGAAGTTCCTCGTATCATTTTACTAATCTAATTCTTGGTATAATCTTCAGCAATTCTTTTCAACAAGAGGATCAAAAGGGAAGTTGAGTGTCTCAGCCGCTGACAGGTTCTTACTTTATGTCCTCAACAGGTAATGATCTATGTCAAAGGAGATGGTCTGAAAACAGAAGTAGTTCGACTGATTTGTTACTCCACTTACACAAGGCCTTTGGCACTATAAACCATAAAGCATCCAACTAAACTAGCTCGGCTTGCGAATAATTACCTCTCAATACGTTTCATAGCCACCTTTATAAAAAGAAACACAAAGTGGCATAAGGAAAGGGACCATCTGGAATTAAAGTTATTCGGACAGACTATGTAAATGGATACAGAGTAATGAAGTCGTACACTTTGGTAAGACAAACAGATACCCCTGTGGTGTAAATGAAATTACAGATGACTGTGAAACATATGACCTTTGTATAGAGAATGAAAACAACCCAAAATGTTCAGGTTATATTAAAGAACCTGTATTATACATACAACATACAGGATAATATATACAAGGGATGAGAAAGTAATGCAATCAATAAATAAACCCACTGTTAGACCTGTACTAGAGTATGGAAGTGGATTTTGTACTTCCTCTTAACATGAACAAAACATAAAAGTTGCTCTGATACCCCTGCACCAGCCCAGTAATCAAGGAGCCTCAATCCTCACCACTAGCACCAGTGATAGATGTACACAATGGGAAGATGACAAGTACACACAATAAAATACAACTTTCCTTAAAAGCACACAGTCTCAGTCTGGGGTTGGTTTCTGCCTCTTTCTCCAGATCCCCAATAAGAGTCCCCACTGGCACAGCTATAAGTTAAGATCTCAGCAGAGTGGTCAAGCCAAAACCTCCAGCACCCTATCTATCCAACCAGTGCTTTGTGTCCCTGCCCAAGTAGCTGACACACACAGATGTGATTTATGTACAAACACACAGACTCCTGGGGAAGGCTAGCAAAGGTTTACTGCCAGACTATAAGGTAGTTATCACTGCCATCAACCACTACTTATCAGCTACTCTAAGGCCCTACAAAGGGTGCTCAATCCTACTGTGTTGTTGCGTCTTTCAGCTTATCCTGGTTAGGGGTCGCCACAGCGGAACTCCGGTCCGCTAATGTTTGGTAGTGGATTTTTATGTGCCGAGTTACCAGCGCTGACGCACAACCTTCAACGAAGGCACGCCCATTCACGCATGTTTCCACACAGAAGACGCTCTAGCTGAGAATCAAACGCAATAACGTCTTGCTGTGAGGCGACAACGCTACCGCAGCACCACTAACAAGACAACTGCTGGGTTAGCCTGGATGACGTCACTCTGTCACCTGCTTTCAGTTCCCAGGCTAACAGAAACTTAAAACGTAACATTTCTCTGCGAAAAATAAATCTCTCAGACGTTTGCTCAAAACTGGAAGTCGTAAAACAATTGAACACTTTTACATTTGAAACCTATTCATTATTTCGGTTTCCAGACAACAGGAAAACCTCTAGCTCTAGACATTGTGTCTGCTTGCCGCACTGAAACTGAAATAAAATAATAAAACACTACTTTTCAACTTATTTTCTTGAAGCTTTGCAAGTTAACTCTGCATGTTCCAGCTTCTACCATTAAAATATACATTTGCACAGGTATATAGTTTATATTTCTGTTCTTTTCCAGTAGGGTACACTGTTTAAATTCTTGAAGATCCGTACATAACATACAGTTGTCTTACATTTTAAAGACAAGCATATGAATCAAGTTAATATTAACAAATATGATTTACAAAATTCCAGACAGCTGGGCTGACTGTCACATGTTCAATTTTTTTTTTTTTTGAGAGTTCAAGATTTGAGTAACATATCCCATCAGGAAAAGGCTGAAAAAATATGAAGTTGTACACTACATTCTTAAGTTACACAGAGAATATTTAGTATGGGTGCTAGAATAGTGATCAGTCGGGGAAGCATACCTCCCAACTGTGCAGATTTTCGCAGACTGTCCAGATTTTTGCCTCATATTTCTGGCCAGTTTTTCATAATTGTGGTTTTCTTGCAAATTAGTGGCAAATCTTTAAAGACTGAAGTTAGAAAATAATAATAGACATTTGAGTTTCAGACTTCAAATCCTACAGAAAATTCATGCCAATGCAAAACCTATAATTCTATCAACCTTTCTAGTATGTAAGAGTGTCTTTCTGCTTTTCCCGGTTAGGGGTCGCCACAGCGGAACTCCGGTCCGCTAATGACATTTAAAAATTGTCCTTATTTTTAGGCCTTTGTCCCACTTTTATTTGTGGCTTTATCCAAATATCTTGCTCGATGAGGTTGAGATGTATGTTGGGAAGTACTCCGGGAAAGAATTTTGTTTTTCATGAAAATTTCACAAGAAATACTAATATGGTTAAATTTAGGGGTTGTGAACTCAAGATTAGGTAAAAGCTATTTCCACTTCAGAGCAGTAAGTAACATGTAATAAGGTGTCTCAAATCAGACAGGAATAGAATCTTGAAAATTTCAAAAGGAGATCTGACTTACGGTTAGGTGATCTGGTATATTGTCCTAAGGTTAACTGGAGTAAGACTTTGAGGGTCCTAGGTCTATAAACTACAGTGTAACTATGCTCTTTCATGGTGCTCCAACAAGTAAAGGCAATTGCAGTGTGTATTTATATGGTTCATTTACTCACTTTTGCTGTTAGGTTATGCTGCCCCTTAAGTACAACTGTCAACCAGAAAACTGCTTACAGCTGCTATGTTTGAACAGAAAATGAAACAAATTAATTTCTAGTTAGTTCTGCGGCATCAGCTGCTGAAAACTTAAGTTACCTGAACTCTAGGTGAGCACAGTGCATCTTGCACATTTCTTAACTTGACGTGTCTGTAATAAAATATAGCAGCAAAACTATATACACTCAATCATAAGCAGTTATTTTAAATAATAAACAGATGCAAATGTTTCTAGTGTTCCTGTAGTAAAATGTTACAAATAAACTGTCTAAAGATCAACTCTTTAGCAGCTGATGACAAAGCCACATGTTTCAGGTTCTGTTCATGCAGTTTTTTTCCAATCCTTTTCTCAGTTCTTTATGTAATTTCAGCCCCCAGTTAAACTGTAAGCTTCTTAACAGGAAGGAAAAGAAGATAGAGTTCACAGCTCTGCAGGTTTAACCTTCTGGTCTAGGACCACATAAGCAGGCTCTGCCAATCAGATTTTTTCAACATATTAGGGTCAAGCTTGTTGGAACAATGAAAACTGGACAGAAAGCAGCAGAGCACATCAAAAGATCAGTTAGGGAAGCAAAATCTTCCCCTACTGGAAGAGAAATGTGTGCTTAACTAATGCACTACTTGTCTAGCTTTCTGTTTTTAAGAGACATGTATTAATCTAACAAAATACTGGTTTTGTGCCAACGATTTCTAGGCTTGAATTAAACGTATTTAGAAATAGTTCCCAGCAAGATTACATAAAGACTTTAGGCAAACAAGGAGTTAGTATATACAATACAGTAATTAAGGAGGAGAATATCCATTACTACACATTGTAAAGCTTAAGACTCGGTGAAAACAATGCAGATGGTGACAGCTAACACACCACTTAAATAGATGTGCCAAGCCACAACATTTACACAGTGACATTTGGTGAGTGCAATACAGTTGTGTACACTTACCATAAATGTAGATGTTAGAGTGGATTCACTGTTGCAGTCATCACACTTGCATTATCCTGCCAGGCATAGCCGTCATTTGGCCCGGATACCAGAGTCTTAGTATTTCAGTGTCGGTTGCTGTCGCTCCAGGATTGAAGTCAGGTCACCAGTGGTATAAAAACAGGCAGTCAATGCCATTACATCAGTATTTCTTGCCCCAAATGTCAGGAGCCCCCAAACAGGGAGCTAGGTTATGGTGGAATAACACCACCAGTAGAAAGTAAATACCAAAGAGCACTGTAAGGAAGAGAGAGAGAGAGAGACAAGGGGGATGGAGGGTGGGAAACCAGGACAGCAACAGTGAATACACTCTAACATCTACAATTATGTTGTGTACACGACTGTACACTGTTCTTTGTGTTTCAATGTTGCAGTCATCACACTTGGGTTGATTCCCAAAGCTGAAGGAATGGGTGGAGGCAGTCAAGAAGAGTTGGGGCTGGCTAGTATGTACTGCAGGACTGCGGTTGCAAAGCCTGCACTGCATTTGGAAAAGATAGACAGGTGGTAATGCTTGGTGAAGGTATGAACAGAACTCCATGTTGCAGCCTCCAAAATGTCCCTGATAAGGACCCCTCTGAGAAAAGCTGCAGAGGTAAAAGTTGCCCTATTGGAATGTGTTCTGACCCCCTGTGGGGGTGGTTTCCCATGGTGTTTCTAACAAAAATGGATATAGTGTGCTATCCCTTTGGAAATGGTTTGTTTTGATATGGCTCTACCCCTGCTGCAAAGCTGACTAGTAACTGAACAGATTTACTAAAGGGCTTTGTCCTATCCAGTTAGAATCTGTGCGGTGTGTGCACATCTAAAGAGTGCAGGATCCTTTCCCCTTTATTTTGAGGTTTAGGATAAAATGGCCTTAAGTTGTTAGCCCCACTAAGGAACTGCTTGATGAGGGGGTGTGAAAAGAGAGGTGGGCTCTGTGCTGTAATAAGCAGAGATGGCAGAGGCATGGATTTTAATAGAAGAAAAGGATAGGCCCCTGTGAAGCAGGTCTGCTAGGTAATCCAGGATGAGAGGTAAGGAGGGCTGTGCTGATTCAGCTCCTTTATCCTGGATCCAAGAGCAATACTTTTTCCACTTGTCAGCATAGGATCTTCTAGTGCTGGGTCATCTGGCTTAATGTATAACGTCCAAGACTTGCTTGCTTAGGCTGGCCACTGGAGGAGAGGTCAAGGAATAAGCCAGTCTTATCAGGTACAGGGTCTGCAATTGCGAATGCAAGAACTCTCCCTTCTGCTGAGTCAGAAGAGTTGGAATCTGAGGAAGTGCCATGGAGGCAACGATGACAGACTGTGCAGTAGTGGGTACCAGTGTTGGCGTGGTCGGTCTGGGGCAATCAATTGCCCTTTGTCTTTCCTCCCTTATTTTGAGTAACACTCTTGTAAGAAGAGATAGAGGGGGAAATGCATAGATAGAGAGGTTTACCCATTGCAAGGATAGGGCATCCACTTTCCAGGCCTTGCTGTGAGGTTCCCTGATGCAGAATTTGCTGAGCTGGTGGTTGCTGTGGAGGCAAATAGGTCCACCTTTGGGGTACTCCATTTCTGGATTAGGAGGCTGAAGGTGTTGTGGTTTAATTGACACTCGTGTGGGCCTAGGAGATTTCTGCTTAAGCTGTCTGCCAGAGTTTTGATTGCCTGGCAGGAATTGTGCTAGCTGATGAATCTGCATGGCTGAGGCCGTGTTCCAATGGGTCACGGCTAGCCTGCATAGTGGGTAAGAGTGAGTTCCTCCCTGCTTGTTGATGTACCACATCACTGTGTTGTCAATTTTGATTAGTAGAGGCCCCGAGAGAGTAGGGGCCTGAAAGCAGTCAGAGCATGCTGAACAGCTAGCACCTCTTTTTGGCTGATGTGCAGATGAATTTGATTTGGGCTCCAGTGGCCCTGAATGCACCTGCCGTTCAGGTGTGCACCTCAGGCATAGTCCGACAAGTCTGTGGTTTGGGTCTGGGTGGCGTGGGGTTGTGAAAAGGGAAGTCCTTTGCTGTGGCTGCATGCTGCTACCCACGAAAGAAAATCTTTCCTTAGACAAGGTACCATAGGTATAATAATTTACAGGTCCTGAGAATGTTGACACCAAAGGTTTAAGTACCACTGAAGTTTCCTCGTATGCAGTCTGGCATAAGGAATTAGTAGAATGCAGGAGGCCATGAACGCTTAAGCTTGCAGGATTTTCCTTGCGGACAACTGGGTTCTGGTGGCCAGTTGAGAGAAGCAGCCTGTCAGATAGCAGTCCTTACTCCAGAGAAACAAGCCCATCTGGGATGCTGTGTCCAGGCTTGCTCCCAGGAATACAATTTTCTGACTGGGGACAACTTTGGATTTCTTTTCATTTATAGTTGTACCCCAGTGAGGTCAGTAGGTCTTTAACAAATGTCAGGTGCTGCAACAGCTTTTCCCTGACTGTCCACCTGAATCAGGCAGTCGTCCAAGTACGGGTAAATTTGAATATTTCTTTGTCTGCAAAAAGCAATGGCTGGAGCCAAGCATTTTGTGAAAACTCTGGTAGCAGTGGATAAGCCAAAGGGAAGTACAGAGAAATGATAATGCAAAGATCCTGCCCTGAAACGTAGACATTTCCTGCAAGAGTCTCTGATTGGGATGTGTAGATAGGCCTCTTTTAGGTCTAGATTTGCTTCCCAGGCATCTTTGGATACCATAGGAAGAAGCTGCTGGAGGGTGAGCATGTTGAATTTTGGTACCACCAAGAAGATGTTTAGAATGGATAGATCTAGGATTGGGAACTAGGTGCCCTTTTTTCTGGGTACCAGGAAAAGTCTGGAATAGAAACCTTGGCCTATCTAGTCTGCAGGAACAGGATAAACTGCCCTCATGGAGATCATGGAATGAACTTGGTTTTGTGCCTCTGCTCACTGGTTTGGAGGAAGATCTGGGAACCCTTTTGGTGTTAGCAGTGTGTGTGGAAATAAAATTTGTACCCCTGGGACAATATGTTGAGGACCCATCGATCATTGGTGATGGAGGCCCAGTTTTTTGCATGGGAGGCAAGTTTTCCTCCTAGGGGCACAAGCAGGTGGGCAGAGGTAAGAGGTGGAGTTGAAAAGTCATTGTGAATTCTTTCCATAATGGGCTGGCTTAGCAGCACTCCCCCCCCCCCCCCCCCTTTTTTTTTTTTTTTTTTTTTTTAAAGAAGTGGAGGTACTCCATTGCTTAGATCTCTGCATTTCCTGGACCTGCTTTCTGGGGGGGGGGGGGGGTCTGCTTCTCCTAGGTCTAGTCTGAGCCAGTCTAGAGGGGGCTGGAAAGGACCAGTGTTTTGAGGGGAAATATGGACTGGATTTGCAAAAAGTCTGTCTGCATAGATTTAGCTTTTTCTTCCATCTTTTTTAAAACCTCTTCTGCCTTGGTGCCAAACAGACTGTCTTTGTTCAGTGGTGCGTCCAATAAATTTGGCTTGATATGGTCTGGCAAGGTCCGTTCCTTAAACCAAGCATGACTTCTAAGTACAGAACCTGCAACTGCTGCCCTGCAGGATGCTTCTAGGGCGTCAAACCCACACTACAGAGTATGCTTAGTAATTTGGCTTGCAGAATGCATAAGCTCCTGTAATTCTTTATTTTCTGCACAATCTGGAAAGGTAGATAATTTTTGTTAACAAGTGCCATAGTATGTTGTTGGTATTTCAGCATGTGGAACTGACAATTTAATGCTCTAATGGCAAAAGATGCAGAGGTGTATACTTTTTACCCCATCTGTCTAAAGATGGATGTTGGGAATCCTTGTCCTAAGGGGTGAGATTATTAGCTGTGGTTGCTTTTATTCCTTTAGTTCCTTGGGAGATGACCTCTGGGTCAGCAGTAGGATTTTTCAAAAGAAATTTGTGAGAGTCAGGGTCTCTGTAGTACCGATCAGGTTTCCTGGCAGCAGGAGGTAGAGTATCAGGAGTTAGACTGGATTCCATAAAATCATCATCCACATCCAGAACAGGAGCAATAGCTCAAGGTCTATGCTGTGGTAAATCTAAAAATTCCCTGAGTCTCTTTTTGGACTGAGGATAATCCTGGCATTCCCAATGGAAATGCTCTCTCAAGGTATGTAGGGTTTCCCCCAAAAGAAAAATTCTCTGGAGGCAGAAGGAATGGATTTGTCTGCATCTGAATACTCATAACCAGATAAGGGCATGTCTTCATAATCAGAAACCTCAGTGTCGGACTCTTGGTCAGATAAAGCTGCTGGGGACAAGTCTCTATCTTTTAGAACAGGTAAGCTGGCTTCCCCTAATCAGCATAAGGTCTTATGCCATTTTAAGCATTTGCGATTGAGGCATGGAAGCAGGTGCTTGAGTTTGGGTCGTCTGTTCTTAAGGCATAGTGTGTACCCTGGGCCTTAAAAACTCAGTAGTTTTAGAAAGAACTGAAGATGGGAAAGTAGTAGCCAGTTTGTGTCGAATATCGGTAGTGTGAAGAACTTCCTTGGAAGCCGGTGCCTGCACAGCGGCTCTGGACCCATCCAAGGTAGAGACATCTGCAGGTTCCATAGTCAAAGAGTCGTCTCGTGGCATACCGGACTCCGAACGGGTCTCGGTAGTGGCCTGAGAATCCACAGAAGTGGGCATCAGGGGCTGCAAAAGCACCTGAGTACTAGCTTAATATGTGTCATCAGCAGTTTTGAACCTGTGTGGTCTCCGTATTTATTCTTGTGTTTTTTTGGAAGATCGGTAGTCGGATGGCTTACCGAAGCCATTTCAGAATATGGAGATAGACAGCGAAGTATTTAGCTACAATAAGGGCCCGACGATGTATAGTTCTGATGTTGAACAAAGCAAAAAAACAACAGAGAACAACATCATTGTCTGGGCTTAAACAGGTGACGCGGTAAGAATGGAAATCTCGGTGTGGTATTTGCTTTCCATAGGCAAGACAATTGTTAACACTTTATGACATCGGTTAGAGCAAGAAAAAAACATCCCCAATGAGGTACTTAGCTTTAGAAGACTTCAACTTCAATTTCGGAAACAACTCAGGTGGCAGCCAACCGGAACTCGTGCGAACTGCCTCTGCTTTGGCCACCTCATCAAAAAAGGCTGATATAATGCCGTTGGCTGCCTGTTTTAATACCACTGACAACCTGACTTCAGCCCTGGAGCGACAGCAACCGACGCAGAAATACTAAGCCTCTGGTATTTGGACCAACTGAGGGCTACCCCTGGCAGGATAACCCAAGTGTGATGACTACAACAGTAAAACATGAACATCTTCAGTTTGAACATTCTCTCTCTCTCTTCATATATATATATATATATATATATATATATATATATATATATATATATATATATACATACATATATATATATATATATATATATATATATATATATATGTGTGTGTGTACACACACACATATATATACATATATATATATATATATACACATAAATGTGAGCGTGTGTGTACATTGTTTAACTCAAACCATTTTTTCCCATTCTATACATAGGTATGGGTGTAATGTCAACTGTCGCCATCTCTACTCAATGCCACTTTCCTACCTACTTTAACATTCATGCCTAACTGTTGCAAGTCTTCTCTCACAATCCATCCGCCTCTTAGTTGAACATCCTCATTTCCTCTTACCTTCCTGTCTGTCCCAAATTTTCACCATACTGTTTTCTGCACAACAGCATGAGTAGTGACAATCTGTTCTCTTTAACCTTCTCAGCAATTGGAGCTACTCTGGACTCTGCTCTGATGTCATTTCTTCATGCATCCCACAATGTGCATCCTACCATCCATCTCAGACAACCTCCATCACCTCTAGTCTCGTCAAATGCTCTGGCTTTACTGCCCAGGGGTATGTGCTATACAGTAGCACTACTGTTTGCACCACTGTTTTGTGCACTTCACTTTTCACCTTCTTTGGGCATTCTTCTGTCACACACTAAATCTGACACTCTTGGCCAGTTGGCTGCAGTACCTCTGATGCTAGCTTTAACCTAATTCAAACTGCCCATCTCATCAACCACCCAACTCAGATACCCGAATCCGTTAAGCTCTTCCATTATTTTCCCTTCTATCTCATTTCTTAGCTTCTTCTGATTTCCCTCATTTGCTGCAATTACAGCTGCTGTATCTCTACTCCGTTTCATCCCATGTGCCCTCAAGTTTTGCATGCCATTCCCCTATCCTTTGCTAAAGTTTTTGCTTAGAATCTGCCTGTAATGCCACATTATCTGCATACAGCAGCTTTATTGATCTGTCCCCTCCAACCTGTTTGCCAATGTAGTCCATCACCAGTATGAACAGCAGTAGGCTCGGAGGTGAACTCTGATGCACAACCACTCCCAATGGAAAACTCTCTGCGAGACTTAACACTGCTCAGAACAGTCATTGAGTGCTTTTACAATGAGACTTCATACTACCAAAGGACTGCCCAAATAAACTTCCTTGGGACCCTGTCATACGCTCTCAGAGTCTAGGAATGCCCAGTTGGCCTCTTTCCTGATTTCTAACTTACTCTCAAGTATCTGTCTCCCTACAAATAATAGGTGCTGCATAGTGCTCTGATTCTAAACTGCTCAGTTCTGATCTTACTTTCTACTACAATAGACATGTACAATACATTCATTTATCAATGACCCTCTCCAGAGCATTCATAACCATGTGGCAGGAGTTGATAACTCTGTACTGCCTACAGATGTGAATGTCCCCTTTGTGCTTTAGCACAGACACTAGTATGCTCATCATTCAGTCATTTGGGATTTGCCTCTCTCTCCATTCTTCTAGAAATCCCCTCAGGAGCCATTTTCCCCTAACTCACTCGGCATCTGTACAATATCTGTTGTGACCTTATCTGAGCCTGCTGCTTTCCCTGACTGTTTTCCTTAGGGCTGTTCATACTTTAACAGTGGGTTCCTCCTCTTCTCTCATCTTAGGCTGTGTCTGGGGCAGTACTCCTTAAACCTGCCTTTGATGTCCTGTGGACTGGTGGACAGGTTGTTGCTGGATCCTTTATGAAGGGTACTGAACTTTCTTTATCTGTCTTTGCCCTCCAAACTGATATTGTTTCTTTGCCCCATCTACTGAGTCACGTTTCAGATTCTGGCAGAGTCTCTCTGATGCCATATTCTTTATTGTAACTCCTTTCTTGACCTCTGTTACCAACCAGTATTTCTTCCTTGCCTGGCTGTTTTCTTTATCTTCCACATTTTCCTGCACTCCTCCTTTCTTCTGAGTCCCTGGACTTAGGCGTTCCACCATCAGCTGTGTACCTCTTTGTAGACATTAGAGATGCTGTTTTGAGGTGCTGCCATTCTTATTCAGCTCCATCTACTTCTGCTTCTTGAGGTGCAACAGCCCTGAGTAATTCCTTGAACTGTTGTGCTTTCTCTACAGTCAACTTCTGGGTCTTCAGCCTACTTTCTGCTGACTTTAGAGCAGTCTCTGACCACTGCTTGCAGCTGTTTGTGGCAACCAGTGGTTTATGCTGTTAGTTGATAGTTTCAATGGAAATAACTTTGCAATGGCCGATTCTACCCCAGTGCCCTCTCCTTACTAGCAAGAAGTCTACTTGAGTTGCAGGTCGGCCACTCTTGTATGCGATACTGTTCCTGTCCTCCGCTTCTGAACCATGTGTGGATGCTATCACACCATTTGCCAGACCCAAGAATAGAATGGATTCTTCTTTACTCCTGTTGCCCCACCCATGAGGACCCACATATCCTGTTCTGCCTGTCCCAATATGTGCATTCAGGTCACCCATTATCAACACCTATTCACATGGTCTTGCTTTATCTAGTTGGTCCTGCAGCTGCTGTCTTAATGCACTCTCTTCCCCACTACCACAACCCTGCCATGGAGCATATGCTGAGATTATGAATATTGCCTTATCATTAGGCTGGAGTCTGACTGCCATGAGTCAGTCATTAATTCTGATGACATCCTTCACTGTCTTCTGAAGCCTCTTTCTCATCACAATTCCCACACTATTTCTAGTCTGTCCTCCTCCTAAGTAGTAGACACTAGATCCTAGGCCAAGGGGCTTTGCTACACTATCCTTCCTTTTTGTCTCCTGGATATGTAGGATGTCCATCCTCCTGCTTGCCATCATAGCATCCATTCCAAGCTCCGTCCCGTCAGTGAACCTATAGAGTGTGGCAATCTTGACTCGTGTTTGGAAGGCTGACTGGTTTTATGTCCAGATTTCAAACACAGCTATCCCAAGCAACCCTAGACCGGCACAAGGACATAGGCCAGTCAGTAGCTTATTGACCCACAGATGCTAGGCTTTACCACAGGCACATACACCCCCTCCCACAATTTCCATAGGTCCATGGCATAGGTCAGAGTAGGCCGGGTCCTCAACCCATTTATCTCTGGCAAATACCTATATCCATATGGCAACAGTCGACACAACTGAAATCACCTACAGACATATTTTTACAGTCAAATAACTAGTCCTATCCCACAACATGCAGTCTGTGATACATGCTCTCCTATCTTGAGGATATTGCACACCACAACTCTTCCAAATAAAAGGCATCTAAAGTGTGTGCTGCTGACCCCATTTCTATTCTTGGGTGAGTTAGAGATGGAAACAGCATGTTCTTCGGAAGTGGTAGGGGCTCCACAAACCAGAAAGTACATGCAAACGCCAAACAGGCATTGGCTGCAAGTCAGGATCAAAACTTCTACCTTGTGCATGGAAGGCCAGCACTAACCATTATGCCAACTAGTAACAGTCACCATGTGTGTGTGTGTGTGTGTGTGCGCACGCGCGTGTGTATCTATATGTCTGTGTGTGTGCGCGCGCGTGTGTGTATGTATATGTCTGTGTGTGTGTGTATATATATATATATATATATATATATATATATATATATATATACACATACACACAGACACACACATGGTTCTACTTTAAGTCGACTTACCAAAACTTTGACTCCAGTAACAGTCGACAACATTGACAATTTACATCATCGAATTCCTAGAATGGCGAATTTCGCCTCTAGTAAAACCACTGGAGCAGACATTTTGGTAAGTTGACATTTTAAAGTAGAACCATATATATGTATGTATGTGTATATATATATATATATATATATATATATATATATATATATATATATATATATATATATATATATATATATATATATATACACACACACACACATATATATATATATATATATATATAGATATATATATACACACACACACGCACACACACATACATTAGCAACTACTCAGATTTTTCTCTTCAGAATGCAAGTTTCAGGTCCAGGTCCTTAATCAAGCACTGTATAGGAGCTGTTGGGAGCTGGTGAGTAACAGTATGTGTAATATGGTACTTTAATTTTATTTTGTGGCCATTTTAGTTTTTAAATGTTCATGTTATTATGCAAGTATCTAAAACATCCACACATTATTCTTATCAGAGAAACGGAGTGTGGATCAGCACTTGAGTGTGTAAAATAGAGTTTGTAGTAAACGTATATGTTATACAATGAAAGAGGAAATCCTGTCAAGGAGCTAGAGGGAATGTACACAAAAGGTCCCTTATTAGTCTAAACAAGTTAGAGAACTAGTCAAATGTCTCAAATCAAACAGCCTCCAATGCCAGGAATAAGCATAAGGCATTTTTTCAGTTATGTCTACAATCTTAAAAGCAATACCCAGCAATGTGCCGAATTGGATGTAGATGTCATCACCTATACTCAGTCAGAAGATAAAGCAAATCTGCTAGCCAACAAATTCAGCTCAGACTTTACCTACCCATCACTCCCAGTTCTCCCCCAAGAAATACCATCCACAAATCCATCACCAATTATCACCAAAGAACAGGTTGCCAACTGCAATGTCTAAAGCTAAAAATATGTCTTCAGTGGGGGCCTAAAAATGTACCAGGTTGCCTCTTATACAGCTTAAATCAGGACTTAGCAGGCCTATTAGGATCTCCATTTAACCATAGCCTCCAGACTGGCTTTTTCCTGACAGAGTGGAGGACAGCAACAGTCACACCTCTGCATAAAGGGGACCATCTTCTGATCCGGGAAATTACAGACCCATAAGTTTGACCAGTCTTAAATGTAAGGCTATGGAAAGGATAAAGATGGGCCTGATAAATGATGACACAGGAAACTACCAAACGCTAGACCCGACCCAATTTGGTTTTGTCAAGGGCAGGTCATGCCTACGTAATCTTGCAGATTTCTTTGAGAAAGTCACTAAGGCCACGGATGAGGGCAAAACAGTACATACAGTCTACTACAACTTGACCAAGGCATCTTACAATTCTGCACTCAGGTATTATAAACTCACAAAACTGGGCATAAATCCCTATGTCACCAGATGGACAGCTAATTGGCTCATGGACAGAACACATGATTAAAGTGTGCAAATCCAGATCTAGCAACAGGCCAATTAATAGTGGAGTGCCACAAGGCTCAGTGCAGGGACCACTCCAGTTTGGAGTATACTTTTCTGAAGTTAAGGGTAATGTGGAAGGAAGGTGAATCCTCCAATGACGCATCATTCAGAAGGATCTACATCAGACAAACGATTGACAGAATCATGGCCTAAAAGTAAATAAGAAAAAAAAATCATACCCTTTGGGAAGTCACATACCCCTGCAAATTACATCAATAGCACACCCTTGAGAGCAAATTGAGGTGAGAGATCTAGGTACATAAAGTAGTCTGAACCATACCTCTCAAGTGTACCTCATTTGGGGGTCCTAAAAAGTTAATGTTCCTCGAAGTTCCACATTGAAAGGCTCTGTCACACATTCAGTGTTAGGAATTTTTTTTTAAGTGAAATCCATGGTAAACAGAAATTAATCATATTAATTCATTAAAAGATCTTCTTTAAGTAAAACCAGCATATTTTAACCATCCTATGACCTTCTTAGTTGAAGCTGTTAGTAAGTCATAAGTATGTGTTCCACCTTTTGCACATTGATTCCACATTATGAGGGCTAGTGTTCCTCATTTTGGAGATGGAAGGTTGGGAGCTATGGTCTGAACTTTGCCATTTGTCCACAGTGGTGAGGAAGTCTCCTATGTGGCACAACTTACAAGGTATGGCATCCAAACCCAATAAAAATATAGTCCATCTATCAGCCATCATCAGACCAATAATCAAGTACAGTGCGCAAATTGGCATGTACTTGACTAGGCACTTACAGCAGCCGCATTAGCCTACTCTCAAAGAAAATACAGGGTGTAAACACAGTGTGTCCTAGGTGGACAGACTAAAATCCTGATCCTTTTACTCCATCTCCTACAGACTATTAAGGGGTGACCTATGCCTAACCTACAAGCCACTCAAATCCAGATATGCTGGAGCTGCTATACATCTGCAAATCAAACATGAGGGTCACCCAATCTACAGATCTAACTTAGTCAGCAACTAAAACAAAATATGCTTGAGACACAGATGCATGTCTCAGAGATTCCCCTTCTATTGAACAGGCTTCTTACTCGCATTAAACAAAGCCCTTTCCTGGCCCTCTTCAAACGCAATTTGGATCAATGGATGAGGAGTCACAAATTCACACCTACAGTAGCTCCAGTAATCATGGCACAAACACAAATCCATGCCATTCTTTTGCCCTAGGGGCCATTAAATTAGGTAAAAATTGGGTTATATTGGCTAGGTTTCTACTGGCTTTTAAAGTCATTAGCCTAGTAAAGTAAACTCCTGTGAACCTATATTGTGTGGTCATTATTGTACTGTAGTTATACATCAGAAATGTCTGTAAATTATTCAAACCATTTAAGGGGTAAGCAACTGGAGTGTGTGCAACAGTGTCAAACACACTGACTTTTTTTTATTGCAGTACAGTCAAACATCTCAGATATGTGCATATTATTCTGGCAGAAACCACACAGCTAGCAGAGTATTGCCCTATGAACAGTTTGGGATTACTGAAGTACATTGTCTGTGCTGTTGTGTAACAATTCTTTTTGGTAAGATTTCTTGGGTGGCTTTTTGTCTTTGTGCCATTTATTCCAAGCACTATCCCCTAGTTTTAATTACTGTGTTTTTCGTGTTAGTCAAGGTACAGTTATCACTTTGACCAACTATTAGAGGTGCCCGTTAGTTTTCAACTTGTACAAAGAGGTTACTGAAGTATGAGACAGCATCATCTAATGGGAGCATTTTCAGTGGGGTGCAACTGTAAAGTTTGAGTCTCAAAGCACTGTGTGGGTTATTTACTTTAACGAATCACAGTTTGTGGGTTTCTTGGGGTATACTGCGACTTCTGCGGTATTAAAGAACATGACTGCTACCCCTCCAGCACACTGAGTGGTTGGGTCATTTCTTATTATGTTATATCCTATTGGGATCATTTAACTATGGAGTTTACACGTTAACCACGTTTTACAGAGCATCAATTTTAGGGGTGGTGAATTTGAAGCAAGGAAGTCGTATACCTTTTTTTTTTTGAAAATGTTGCTTGCTTGTATTTGCATTATATTTCTAGAGACCTGAGTGCCCTTCTTTGGCAAGGTTTTTACAGACTAGTTTTCGAATTCTAACTAGAGATTTATTATAGTGATCAGAGGAGGATTTATATTAAACTGCAAGAGGAGCTCCAATAGTTAAAGAAGATAAAAAGGTAAGAATGGCAGATTTGTAGTACTAAGGGGCTACTGACAAGAGAGGAGGATTACACTGGCATGTATTTACATTCCACCTAAAACTGGTATAAAGGAGCTTAAAATCCTGGGAGAAATAACCAGTTTTGAACAAAGGATATTACTTACAGGTGGGGAGTGGAATTTGATTTGTAGCAGTGATGTGTCTGGGGGGGTCCAAAAGGGAAAATCTAACAAACGAGGCTAGATTTTTAAAAAGGTTTATCATATTTGGCACGGAAGATGCAAATTCTGTAATAAAATACGAGTTTGGAGTGAATTTACCTATTATTCCCCAAGATATAAAAACTGGGTTAGGCTAGACAGACTTTACATTTCACAAGAACCTGTGCATTTCATTGAAGGTCTTGATACCCACCCAGTAACTATTTCAGATCATGCCCCACTAATACCAGGCAACTTAGCAGCCCCTAATTTTAAATGCCAAAGTCCTCCCTTTGTTCTACAATATCCCTAGAATTTCCCTTTGCACTTGTTCAAGAACAGAAAAAGAACGTCTTACTTTCTATACACACTAAACTAGGTCTGTATAAAGAATTATTTTACCTTCACAGAATATAAATGTTCCTTAACACGCTTTTCCCAACTCCTTGTGAACATTCCACATAAAAAAAAAATCACAATAAGAACATACATTAATATTCATAATACCTACCGTTTTATAACTAAGAACATTGGGAATAGATGCAGTTTTCTGTAAATGCTTCACATGACCAAAAGGCCCTTTGACAATATACCTACACACTGTACAATTACCACATTTATATATACCTTTACAACTATTTGAGAGTGGGCTTGAAAAAATAACCTTACAAGACTCATTTCGTAAAAGCCTTTTTAAAGTATAACTATTTATAAATAAACCTAGGTGTACTATTATTTTAATCTAAACAGAATTACTTTGTAATACATTCTAGTTCTTCCTAATTAGGAGAATATACAAGGGATTGTATAAAGTGGGTGGGGTCCTCTGAAATTTCTGCTTGAGCACATTTACAATTTGCATCACATTTAGAACCACTGGCAAAGAAAATAAGGCACTCAAATTCAATGATATAATTTGCATGGTAGTCAAGAAAAAGGTGGCTTTACTTGCAGATGATATTTTTTAACTTACAAAACCAGAAAGACAGTGTTGTGGAACATTGAGACAGTTTTGATCTTTTCGGGATGCAAAATTCATGAAGCTAAAAAAAGGCAACAGCGATAAATTATGTACAAACACATAGGTTCATACTAGGCTATCTGCCCTGGGGCAATTATAAGCCTAGCCCAATTCTGTATGGCTTACGCCACCCCTTGATTTGAGTATACTGTGCCCTTTTTAAGGTTTAGTTTACTGTGCGTCTAATAGTGACACGGGAGTAATCCCTGGGACAAACCTACGATCCCCCATCCACTTATCGAGATTCTTCTTGAAGAGATTCAGTGAGGTGCTCTGCCTCACATGAACTGGGATTCTATTCCAGAGCGAAGGGAGCCTCTGGGTTATGAACCTGTTCCTCCAGCAAGTTCTATTTATTTCTGTGCTGAGGTTCAAGTCCCTCAAGCGTGTGGCTCTAAGGGATTTAGATTTACTGAGGTGGAGCATGTCCATTAATTCTGGATTTGACATAGCTTTGTATGTCAGGCATAGATCGCCTCGAAGTAGGCAGTATGCAACTGAGTAGAGCTGGAGTTTTTTTAACCGAGCAGCATATGGCATCTGTTTGAGACCCTTGATCCTCTTGGTGAGATACTTTTGGGGTCTTTCTAATTGCTGCAGGTGTCGGGTAAGGTACATCCCAAAAGGGGCATTGTATTCTATGATGGGCCTGATGAGGGATGAATAAAGGGGCACGATTACCGCTCTTGATCTAGATGTGAAACCCTTCGTGATGAGGTGGGATATGTAGAAGGTCTTTCTAACCACTTTGACAATGTGGTTTTCAAAGGAGAGATTGCTATCAACTTGGGTTCCCCAGGTCCCTAATAACTTTCTCTGTACTTAATGGGTTTCCGCCTATGTGGCAATTTGTGGGCACATTGTTTTTGCCAAAGGGTATGACTAAACATTTTTTGGCATTTAGCTTTAAACCATGGCGCTGGCACCAGTTATCTGTCTCTGTGAGACCTTTTTGAAGAATGTTTGTCTCAGCTGGAGAGTTGATTATGGCGCCCAGTTTGCAGTCGTCTGCGAACTTGGTGAGCCATAGTCCTCCCACGTTTGCCTGTACCTCGGAAAAGTATATAGCGAACAAGAGTGGTCCCAGGACAGAACCCTATGGGATGCCACTTGTGACAGGTTTCGAGTCTGACATGGCTCCAGCAACTCTCACTCTGTGGGTTCTGTCTTTGAGCCAGTTTGCGACCCATCTTGTGACATAGGGATTTATATTTAATCTGAATAGCTTATCTATGATGCCCAAGTGGGGTATTGTGTCAAATGCCTTTGCAATGTCCAGATAGGCTGTGTGGACTACCTTCCCTTCATCTATGGCTTTGGTGACTGTTTCACAAAAGTCAACCAGGTTCAAAAGGCAGAATCTGCCCTTGACAAAGCCAAACTGGGTAGGATCTAGTGTCTGTAGGTCCCCAATGTCTTTGTTTATGAGCTCCATGATGATCCTCTCCATAGCCTTGCAGTCTAAGCTAGTCAGGCTTATGGGGCGATAGTTTCCAGGGTCCATAGAGGCTCCACCTTTGTGGGACCACTGTTGCTGTACGCCATTCTTTGGGCACATATCCTGTAGTGAGGCTGAGATTGTATAGCTGTTTTATTTGAGGGATTAGTTCCTCTTGGAGTTCATGTAGGACGCAACCTGGGATGCCATCTGATCCCATGAAAGCAGTGTTTTTTGCTTTGGAGAGGGCAGCCTTCACCTGAGCATCTGAGATGTTTGGGAGGCAGCCCTCTGCCGGGATAGATACTTGCTCTTTTGGGGGGGAGGGGGTGGAGAAGTTTGCACTGAACCGGTCTGCCAGGATATTGGCAATGTCTGTGGGTTCAGTGTATTTTTTGTTGTTTAGAATCAACTCAGAACAAGTCTGGGAGTTGCATCCCAGGTTTCTAACATAACTGAAAAAAGCCTTATGATTGTCTTTGGTGTCCTGTGCAATTTTTCTCTCGAAGCTGGCCTTGAAGGATTTTATGAGGGATCGTAATTTTTTGCTAGTACTGATCAGAGATGCCTTCCCTATTAGGGATTTTGCTCTATCATGTATTAGCTTCCTCCTTCTGTTGTATAGTTTATTTATGGCAGGGGTCCACCAGACTGGATGCCTGCCTTTGGATGACTGGGTCTTGGTTTTGTTTGGGATAGCATGATCCATGCATTCCTGGAGATGTCCGTAGAATGCATTTATATAGGATTCTGCAGTTTGGGCTGTAGTTTTCATTGGCCCTGGGGCCTTGAAGGATTCCACTTCAGTTTTGAGAAGTGAGAAGTTCGCTTTTGAGAAGTTTTTCACTGTGGTTTTCTGGGCTGGGGGTGGGGTCGGGATGTGGACATCCAGTGAAATTAATTTATGGTCTAATCTTACCAATGAGGGATATACTTCTGGTGTGGAGCATAGAGTCCCCATGTTGGTAATGATCAGGTATAGTATGTTGTCCCCTCTTGTGGGAGTGGTGACTAGTTGTTCCATAGCATTTGAGTTTATAATTTCCAGGAATCTTTGGGCTAAGGTGCTGGGGCTTGAGTAGTGCTCCCAGTCAATGTTTGGGTAGTTGAAGTCACCCAATATAATGGTGTTCGGAGAGATCTTCATGTTCTCCAATGTTTTCAGGAAAGCCGAATGGGATTCCTGACTTTGAGAGGGTGGTCTGTAGGATGCTATAAACTGAAAAGCAGTCTTGCCCACTGTTAGTTGCACATGGATGGTCTCCGATACTTTGTGCAATGCCACTAACCTGGAGTGTGGATATCCTTGATAAATATGGAAACTCCCCCTCCTTTTGTGGTTCGGTCTGGGTTTTGGGGCCGAAAAGCATGATATGAGGTATAGCCTGGTAGTGCTGGGGCGCTCTCTGGAGCCCTGAACCAGGTTTCTGTCACTGCACAGATATCGATGTTCTCCATACTGAGGAGAGCTTCGAGTGCGTGCATCTTGAGGTTAAGACTTCTGGCATTTAGCAGCATTACCCTTAGTTTCTTGTTCCTTGTGCTGTCTATGGGGGTGGGTTTGACTTTTGAGCCTTGCCTAAAAAAGGCACTATGGGGGTGGCAAGAGCCTTTGCCAATATCCGAAAGCCCAATGGTGACAGGTGCAAGCCGTCCCTGGCGAAGCAACGTGGCTTGTCGAGCATGTCATCCCAGGCTAACAGACACTAGATCCCCTTTGAATGACACCAAAATTTTAGCCAATTGTTAAAATCGATCATTTTGTCTTTGTACTGTGGCATCATTCTAGGTGAGGGTAAGATGCTGCTCAAGGTCAGGGTCATACCAGCCTGGGCTACATGATCAGAGAGCTCCTCTATGTCTCTTTTCATGTAGTCCAGGGAGGTACGTCTCAGGTCATTCACACCAGCATGTACAATGACTGAGTCATATTTTTATTTGCTTTGGAGTGACCAGAGCGCTTGCGTTGTGTCGGATTCTAGCACCCGACAGGCAGCTCACCGTGACCTTCTCTTTTATTCAGCCTGGTGAGCCGGACGTCAGTGTGTCTGACAATAGAGTCACCTATAACAAGAGTATCAGGTGGGTTACTCAGCCTTAAGGGCTGTGGCTGCTTGGCACACTGACTTTGTGGGTTATGTGTTGTGTGTGTTTTGTTTTGAGGTAGCGTTTGCTTGGATATCTGCTTTGGAGGTCTCTGCTGCTTAAATAGATTTTTATTTAGAGCCTCCAAGTATGTTTTTGTGTATTTATGTGTTTGGTTCGCTGATGTGGTGGGACTATGTGATAGTGGAATTGTGTTATGTGAGGTTACCTTCTCCTCCTGACTGGTTACACCAGTTTTGAGATGAGAGCTCAGCCTCCAGTTTGGCTAAATAGTTGCATCTCTCACATATATTTGAACCTGTTTGGAGGAGGAGAGGGTTGTCCGTGTACATGAGACAGTTGTAACATTGCCTCAAAATTCCCAGATTCACCAGCTGGACTGGAGAGGAAACCATTGACTGACCTTTGGACATGCTAGAGTAATAGGGAAACTGAATTTAAGATGGACCAATAGAGGACGGGGTAATCGTAGAGAGTATAAGAGTAAGTAGTGCTTATGGTTTAATAGTGCTAACTTGTAGGATTACTTAATTGGACCAGTGAAGGGCCTTAGAATGAGAATATGGTGTTTAAATTGAGAGATGGAGCAGTTCTAAAGGAAAAAGTGAAGAGCAGACTTTGTGGAGCCAGGAATAGTTTAAACCCAATTACGTGGCGCTGCCCGTTGTTGCGCTATGCTCAAAACCGTGCAAAAGAGGGTTTTAAGAGAGGAAGATGGAGTTTTGGAATTGACCCAAACTGGCCAATAAAACTACAGTTTCAAGTCAGTAACCACTCCCACAGGGGCAGGCAGGCTGCTCAATGTTTTTCACTGCCACTGATCAGAGAGACTTTCCTTTAGCCCAAGCAAAAAATGGCCTCACAGAAACTTACAAACAGTTCAAGAACAGCAAGCCTGTAACTGAACTTTTTTAAATTTCAGAAAAGTGGGAAAAAGCAAGAACTGGATCAAGAATAACAATATTTATGGAGACATGATAAAATGAAATTTTTAGGGGTATGGATTAAAAAAGATTCTAGTGTCTAGGATATGTAGGAAGAGACCAAACTAAAAATACAAAAACTGAGAAAATGGAAGCTTTGTTATATGGATACTAAGATACATGCAGTTAAAATGTTTTTAGTCTTTTTATTCTTATACACAGGTC
This sequence comes from Protopterus annectens, assembly GCF_019279795.1. Classification (NCBI taxonomy): domain Eukaryota; kingdom Metazoa; phylum Chordata; order Ceratodontiformes; family Protopteridae; genus Protopterus; species Protopterus annectens. Next base: position 625,216,275 of record NC_056739.1, read on the forward strand.
AGCCATATTTCTATCAACCAGAGGAGAAGTTGTGGATGGCAATTAATAAAGAGCTGAAGGACTTCATCTGGGAAGGGAAGATGGCCAGAGTCTGGGATAAGCTGATTCTTCCAGTAGAACAGGGCAGACTGGGATTATCCAGTATGAAGGGGTATTTCAGAACTATACAGTTAAGACTGGGAATTTGGATGCTGCCCTTTACGAACAATAATCAGGTAGATGATTATATCCGTAAAGTTGCAGAAAGTATTCTAAGAACTAAACCAACATTGGAATGGAGAAAGAAGATTCTTCCAATAGGGATGACTGCAATTAGGGATAAAGACAATAGGCAAGAGGGGGGGCAGAAGTTATTGGTGAAAACTGGCAAAGGAACCGAGAGCAAATAACTAGGGAGCGAAAGATGACAGAATGGGAAGGCACCAAATATTTATTTGGACTGCAGGTTAGGGATTGCCTTCACTATCAGGGATTGATATCAGAGCATAGGCAAATAGAAATAAATAGGGGGGGGGGTCCTAAATGAAAGACCAGCACTGGTAGAGTTAATAGAATCTAGAACAAAAGCTGCCATTAAAAAATTAACTAGTACAGCATATAAAATACTGCACAGTAACTAAGAATCAGAGGAGGTTAGAAAGGACTGGGAAGACAGCCTGGATAAGCAATTCACAAAGGAACAGTGGGAGGATATGTCTGCCAAATATGCAACAAAATCTAGAGGATTTAGATTTTTGCCTGGAAATGTTTGCATAGACATTTTCATATACCAAGTAGACTCTAGAGAACTTCTCTTCAGGCAGGCGGTACATGTTGGAGGTGTGAAAGGGAAGAAAGAGGTAATTGGGAACATATTTTCTAGGAGTGAGGTGAGTTGGTGGGCTTTAAGGATTCCCTGTGGGTTGCTCCGTCAGAGATGCAGGGTGGACAGATTGGTCTGAGGAGGGAGATGACTTTTCTGAGCTATTTTACAGAATCAGTATTGCCTAGACATGGTAAGGCCTTTGTGTGTCTAATAATGGGGGCTGCCAAAAAAACAACTACTAGAAAATGTAAAACATATAACCCAACTATACTAGTAGTGAATATAGTAACTGAAAAAAAATAACTGAGATCTTTGGAAAAGGTAAGAGCAAACTACACAGGAAAAAAAAGGGAATTCTAGGAACACTACATATGAGGGAGGAATGAGGTCTAAAAGGCAGCAGGACTTAAATGAACTATGTAATGTCTGAGTGAGAAAGACTGGATAGATAAGTGATGTGTAAGGGTTTGAAACTGGGAGTGCGTCAGTATGGTTTGTGAGGTAAAATGCTTGCGACTAGGGTTGTGTCTGTGGTTTTTCATTTATATAGACGTATGAATGCCTATTTAGTAAATGGTTTAATAAAGATGTTTCTTGTTAAAAAAGCAGGAACTGAATAATTTATGTAATATTACTTAGGTTATATGATATATAGCAACTTATATGAAGTATACGGTTTATGTTAATATACTTCTATATGAATGTAAACTTGCCTGTCACAAGTGATAATTAAAGGTGTGAGAAAAAAGGGTTTATTATATTGCTCTGGTTGTTCTGACATGAGGGAAAAGGGACAGCAAATATGCAATGTACTTTCAAGTGATCAGAAAAAACTCATGTAACCAATCTAGCATACATAAAAAAATTTACAATTAAGTGCTTTAAAAAAACATTCAACATTAACAATATGGGGACAACAGAATCCAATGCTATTTTACAACACAATGGTACCTCATCATAGTAGTAAAACAATACATTACCAGAATCTGTTCCCTGCTGTTATTATAGTAAAGAGAGCTCTTCACATTCCAGTAAGCACAAAGGGAATCAAGACGAACAAGCTGAAAAAATACAAATAAAAAGTGACAAAAAATAAAAATAAACATCCTGTAAAAGCCTAGAATATTCTTTTCCATCTATAGGCATATTAATTTTCTCTAAACAGTAGTGTAATGCATTAGCTTTGGCCATGCTGGTTTAAAAATGAGCCATAACATTTACCATCTGTTCCTCAACTACTATTTGAAACTGATGCAGTAAAATAAATGATTTTTCTGAAGGTCAAAATCTGAAGGGAGAAATGCAACACTGAGGAAGGTAGGAAAGAAATGCAACCAAATTACAATTATGAAGAGGGACCTAATACTGTAAAGATGTGAATTACCTACTGTTTTGGTGAGTACCTCATACAACTTCAGTTTCATCACATTCATGGTTTTACAATAAGCCTTTACAAAACTGAGTTGAATGCCTAAGAATCCAAATGTGGGTGAAAGCCACAGCAAAGGTTCCATGGTTAAACCTCAGAGGCAAAACCATATTTAGCCTTGAAAAGTCACTCATGCTTCAGTTGTCTTGTGAATGCCTCTCTCAAATAAGTGTTCCTGTTTCAAAGGCATCAGCAAACACTCTGAAAAGGAAGGTGTAAAGGTTGCCATGCCTCTGGTGGAAGGAACTAACAAGGTCCCTCAACAGCACTGCCCAAAGACATAAAAAAATCAATGTACATCACAATCCACCTGAAAGGGGTTTACCTACCTACAGGGTTCTAACACACAACACAAGCCCCAATCCAAATAAAAATTCCCTAGGCTTCATACAATTTCTCTCTCTCCCCCAGCTCTTACAAACTGCCAAGCATGGGATGATCAATGAACATGGTGGACAGTAATTCCAACTCAGACAAGATAAAGTTGCAAGGGGAAACATTGCGTGTCTGAATGAAATGCTGAGTCTTGACAGCACTGGTGTTTTCCCTAGCAGCTCATGCACCACATTAGCAAAGGCAGTCACTTACATGCAGACCCCCCCTCAGACATTCAGACATCAATGTACACATATTCACATCCACACACTCATACACTTACATGCATGCTCCAATACACAGAAACTCCATCGCCATATAAACTCCCTTAGGATAACTAGTCAAGCAGATATGCACAGTCAGCCTCACTCAGGCCCATGCAGGTATGGGTACCCACACAAGCCTTTGTTCAACTTAACTTTATTTCTAGTATGCCCAGAGGGCTGAGTGGGTAAACCACTGTCTTCTCATAGCACTAAGCTTTGCTTATTTGTGAACATTTTACATTATTGAATCATTCAGCTGAGCAATTAGAGACTTGGGAACATTTCAGGGTAACAGCACATGACTATTTAGCACCGGCCACTATTCCAACTGTCTCTTCAGCTTGAGTGGGGAAGTGGTGTCAGAATAAGAAAGGATTAGCATGATGCCTAAACCTTATGAAAGAAGGTTTCTGCATTTCAAATATTTTCTGATTCCAAACATAACTCTGCTGCCCCCACAGGGAAGGCAGCTTTATTCTGAGCACAAGAATGTCCCGCCCCCACTACCTCATTTATAGTAATCACAGCCACACCCACAGCTCACCCTCACATCAACTCCACCAATCACAGCTCCTCAAGTCAGATCACATTATACCACACTAACTTGCTCCACACAGACATACTCCCAATCACTCATTCCCATTAGGCATTTTTTACATCACCCACACTACTTACCCATCCACATATAGTGCAACCCTATAATTCCTATTCAGACCCCCACCTAGTACCATCTTAAACTTTATAACCATGACTATCCCACAACTAAGTCTAGTCTGTCTTCTCATAATTCTTTATAACACCACAAGTTATCACTCTAGTAATTTCTCTAAACTTAGTAGCACAACAATACATTATGCATTCATATACAGACACCACACATTATAATATCTGCCCACAATTGTTCAAGAACTATATAACAGACCAATTCAAAACTTAACACATATGCTCTCATTCCTACTCCAAAAAAACACAATACTTTTTCACACTCCTCACCAAACTCCATCTCTACCACCATTTTAACACCAAGCTCACCATAAATGGGGATATACACCCCAACCCCGGCCCAAATCCATCCTGTCCAACACAAACTGCTCCAACACAAATGTCAGGACATAACACCCCCGCTATCTTCATCCCTGGGCAAGTCAACAGCAGCAGCAAAACCAACCATCTTTTAATGCTAATTAATATTAGAAGTATCAAAAATAAAATACCTGAACTCCAGGCCACGATAGCACACTACTCCCCAGACATAGTTGCTTTAACAGAAACCTGGCTAAATAAAAACATAGCTAACTCAGAAGTTCTCCCTACCGGCTACAATATCATTAGACAAGACAGACCACTTCGTAAAGGGGGTGGAACTGCCTTACTGTACAAGTAAAGCTTAACTGTATGTCAATTACCAAACTCCTACCCCTCCTCCAATAATTGGGACATACTTATCTCAACTTTAACTTCACCCTAAAAAGGTAATCACCACAATTGTGATCTATATTCCACCTGGTAATGCACCTGCTAGCCTTTAAGACTTCCTATCCTGGTGTTCTTCCACATACTCCACCAAGTAATCTAATAAATCTCCATGGCTACCAGCAGCTAGTCCAAATTCCAACTAGATGTGATAAAAAATCTAAAAGAGACTCCAATCCTTGACTGGGTCCTAACAACCACACATTGTACCCCCACGCAGGCAGTCTCCCAAACACCTTAAGTGACCACAACATAATATACTTTATACATAGTAAAACAAACCTATGCAAAACCACTAACTACATATCCACTAGAATTCAAAAAAATTCTCTCCTGAGGTCCTCAATACTTTAACTGTGACTGGACCCCCCTAAAAACCCTCCCACTTGACCAGGCTGTAGCATATTTCAACAAAACATTTCTACAACACCTAGACACTGTCGCTCCATTGCGCAAAATCAAGGTTAGAACCTCTACAATCCCCTGGCTCAGTAAAGAAACCAAACAAATCCTCAACTCCACAGACACTGCCTGGCTTTAATATAAAAAAAAACAAACACAAAGCCTAAGTACCAAGAACTGCGCAACTGTGCAAAAAAATGCATTAGGCTGGACAAAAAAATCCTACTACACGACATTACAAACTAAATACCAACACAACCCCCAAATGTAAACCAACTACTAAAACCCACCCAAAAGGCTACCCCCAAACCAACCACCCCTGACACTAAAGTTCCTTCCTCACTACCCCCCCCCCCAACACAAGTAACACTAATACGAGCTTTACCCTCAAAACAGTTTCCACCACTTCAATCAAAAGTATGCTCTCCAAACTAAAAACCTCATCAACAGCAGCTGACCTACTCCCTAACTATTTCTTGTAACACAGCAGATGCTATTGCTATCACAATCTCCACTCTCATAAACAGATCAACTGTTGAAAACTATGTGCCCAAACTCTGGAAAATATCCTATATTACACCCCTGCTTCATAAACACAGTAAACAGTCTCAAAAATGAAGGCCTGCAGGTGTCAACTCTTTTTGGATGTGTCCAAAGCATTTGACACAGTCTTGCACCAAATCCTGCTTAAACTAAACCAATATCACCTATCAAATTCCACTCTTACCTGGTTCCAAAGCTACATAACTGACAGGTACCAAGCTGTGAAATGGGAAATTCTCTCTCCTCACCTGCCCATAACTATAGGAGTCCCACAGGGTTCTATTTTAGGACCACTACTATTCACAATCTTCACAAATGACCTCCACACAGCATGCATCTATCATTCAGTATGCAGATGACACTACCTTAATCTGTGCTGCACAAAACATTCCCACCCTCCTGCAAACAACTCTACTAGCATTCTATGACGTTGAAAACCATCTAACCAAAGCCCAACTTGTCCTCAATCCAAAGAAAACTCAGCTTATGATTATAATCAGTTCTAACAAAAACACTGATAAGTCAATTCACTATCTACCCAACGAATGCTACTCTAATCGCTCCAGTGGCACAGGCTAAGCTATTGGGGATAACCATAAACTCCCACCTAAAATTTGATAGTCATCTCAACTTAACTATTAAAAAAGTACATGCCAAACTGGGATCACTCTACCTTATCAAGCCATTTCTTACCAACAGCACAAGATTAGCCATTGCTCGCTCCCAACTTCTATCCACTCTATTCTATGCATCTCCCATTCTGACTAATCTCAACAAAACTGAACTAAGCAAAATGGAAGCCTACTATAACAGAATTGCCCACTTTGCTGCAAACTGCTCATATAGAGCTCATCACTGTACTGCTTTGAGACAGCTCCACTGGCTTGAACTGCCCAATCTCCTAACCTACAATCAGCTCTGCCTCTTGTCATTCTATTACCTCCCCAATAAGTGTCCTGCCCTCAAAAACTTAGTACAAGTTTCTTCTTCTTGAGCTTCTGGAGCATTTCTCCCCGGGCCTCCGCTGAAAACAGGATCTGTGGAACCTAGTCGGACTTTCCCGGTCAACAAATAATAAATAACCATCACTCAGCCAAAAGGCCTCTTAGACCATCAAGCAAACTACTACTAGAAGTCACCAACAGCTACAATAGCTCTGGAGATGCACTATATAGTAGTTCAGTGGCTACAAAATGGAATTCTGTCCCCACTAGCATTCAAAACACATCATCCAAAGCCTCCTTTAAAGACCTCATCAGGCAACATCTCAAGCAAAGTGGGCAGTGCCATGGTTGCTCCCCCAGGCTAGTGAAAGCGGATAAGGTACACATACTAAACCTAGAGTACTTGATTAAGATTGAAAACTATTCTCACAAACACTGGCTAATCTACAATGTATGTACTGTACCTGTGTACTATGTATGTATTGTATCTGTGTTCCAAATATCAGCTCTAGACCACAACCTTTATTTTTAAATTAATATTTTTTTGTTTGTTCTCTCCACTCTGTTGATGTGCTGCATACCACTGTAAAAACATGTCTTTTGTAATTTGTGTATACTGATCATGTCTAAATGTATCTGTAATTTTTCTATGTGGAGCTTTTCTCCCCGGGCCTCTGCTGAAAAAGGGCCTTTTCGGCTCAGACACCCCCGGTTAACAAATGTAAAATAAAGTTAATTTAAGACAAAAACTGTCTATTTAAAAAAAAGCTGACAAAAAAAAAAAAAAAAAACAGTCCATAGTCACCACAAAATCACAATGCTACCACACTGCACAAGTCATTTTACTATCATTACTAACAAAACATCATTTAGCAAAATTGTACCACCCACCTGGGACTTGCTTCCAGAGACTCACAAATTCCAATAATCTTCAGGAATTCACTAAACCGTTAAAAATACCTTTTGGAGTCAAAAATGTGTGACAGCTTCAGCAAACATGCCTGCATTGTTGCAAAGACTTCCTTTAAAGTTTTAAGTCTGGATTATTAACAGATCAGTGCTTCAATTTGAATTTTAAGATGCTGAATTACTTCATTAATGTGAATATGCTTTGTAGTTATATACGTAACCTTTTTCTCTATTATATTTGTCCTATCTACACAACAGTCTTTAATCTGTGTACACAGGATAGATTTCATATGAATGCATCTAGGTCCAGGCTAAGAATGAAAAAGACATGCAGCAGCCCCTGGTAGACCTATAGTCTCTGGTAAGGGCTCCATAACTGAAGCTTTGTTTGCCTATCATACTGTTTATTTAAAGCCACTGTTATCAGGGGGTAAAAGCTAGGATAAAGGACACCACTGAATTTCTGAACATTACTTCTGAAGCCCAATTGCAGTCAAATTGGTTACTATGTACATTAGACGTTACGTCTTTATATACCCATATTCCTCACTGGGCAGGATTGTGTGCTTTAGAATATTGGTTAAATAGGATGTCCTTATACAGCCCTGGTCTCAATGCATTTTTGTTATGCTTAACAGAGCATGTGTTATCTAAAAATGTTTCTTTCTTCAACACTGCTTTTTTGCAATTGAGAGGTACAGTGATGGGTGCATCGTTTGGGCCCATTTATGCTGACCTTTTTATGGGGTATTTGGAACAGATAATACATGATGTACATAGTAATATTTTTCTTTGAGAAACTGACATTTGGCATAGATTTTGGATGACTGCTGGATGGTGTAGAAGTCAGACTCTGTATATTTACAGGAATTCATCCAATATTTGAATGAAAATAAGTGGGGCACCAGATTTACAGTAAACTATGATGTTACATCCATTTCTTTTTTAGATTTTACTGTCTCTAAATTATCTGATGGAACTTTGTCCAGTACATTATACAGAAACCCCCACCATTCAAATACATTACTCGACGTCTCCAGTTGTCATCCTAAACATATTACAGCCAAAATACCTAAATCACAGTTTATGAGAATACAAAGAATATGTTCCAATACTGAAGATTACATACATTTTGATAATGATCTCATAGGACGGTTTGTCGAACGGGGTTATCCACTGGCACAAGTTAGGCAGACTAGTAGGGAGGTACTATCGTTTTTAAGAAGTGAGCTTTTGAAATATAAAAATCGTGGCCCTTGCTCAGGCAACAAAATCAGATTCACTACCACTTATGGTAGAAACACTCATTTAGATATGATACAACAACACTGGGACATTCAATATTAACAGATGGCAGGCTGTGTGAGCTATTCGGTCAGAGATGTTTATTTTCTTTTCGGAAATAGACAACTTTTAGTTACTTTAGCAATTATAAACATTTTTTACCCTCAAATTCTGTGCGGAGGGGCATGGCTAGGATGCTGAACTGATAGCTGCACTTCATTTCAGCTCTCTTACCTCAATACAATTCCTGACAGGAATTTTACAAAATAATATTTAATTTGAAGAAATTTTTTATTACTAACTTATTTCTAATAACTCTGAGCATCTATAAGAAAAATTTTATTGTCAGAACTTGAATAATTCCTGTCAAATTAATTACTGGAAAATCAGCACCAATATCAGCTTTACAGCATGAGTCATCTAAGGAATACAGCACAAGACTCTTCTCTCAAAAAAGACCTGCAGTCTCTCATTACAAATATACAGGAACTTACAATAAAAATCGAAAAGATGGACAATAAAATAGATACTTTTAAAGAAAAGTGCTCACAACAACTGGAACAGCTTCAAGAAATGTTTACACAGCAGAAAGGACAGATATCACTTATTGAACAGTCATTAAGTGACATTGACACTAGAGTTCAAGTAGAAGAACAACAAACTGAATTCTTACTTCAACAGAATACATATTTACTAGAAAAACTTGATGATATGGAAAACCGAACAAGAAATAATATTAGAATATATGGTCTACCAGAAAAATCTGAAGGGGACAATATGATAAACATTCTTACCACCTGGATACCAGATGTAACAAAAATACCTGAAGCTCTTTCATATGGTATAGAACGGGCACATAGATCACTAGCAGCTTCTGGAAATGCTTCTTCTCCGGGTAAGAACAAGCCGAGATCTATAATTGTGAGACTTTTTTCTACACAAGATAAAGATCTTATATTAAGAAATGCTTGGGCAAATTCTCCCATCAAATACAATGATTCATTAATAAGATTTGACAATGATTATTCTACAAAGGTCGTATCAAAAAGAAAATAATTTCTACCAATAATAAAAACCTTGAAGAAAAAGCAACTGAAAGTCCATCTTTTATTTCCAGCAAGACTGAAAGTTTTTCTACCAAATGGAATAAAAATCTTTGAAACAGTAGATTCAGCAATAAAATACCTTACCAACAACAACATCCTAACACATGAAGAATCTATGGACTGGACAATAAGTACACCGAAGAGAAATGCTGAAGTAAATAATTGGAAAACTGTTGAGCAAAAGAAAAAAAAACTAAAGGACAAATAATCTTACATATGTTATATTCTGTAAAAATCTAAATAATAATACTAAAAACAAAAGAAAAGTTCTTACTGTCTTCAAGTTACACCAAAACAGGTACTGTTTTCAATTATACTTTAAATGCCAAAATTAGCATAAATGTAAATACATTTATCTTAAATCACATCAGCATACTAAGCATAATTTAAACATTACTCTATTTTTCATTATTATCCATCTATTATTTACATATTCTTAATCAGAGTAATCAATGCATAATAATGTTCCCAAATAGTTTATTTATTTATTTCTTTATTTATTTTCTCTGTGTTTTGTTGTTTTTATTTTTCTCTTCTTTTTATTAAATCTTCATTAACTTATAATACTTTCATCAGTACATGGTTATATTGCTTAATAGGTATAGTAATGGCTGCTATATAACTTATTATTAGTTACATCCCTGATAGTATTACTTTTATAAGTTAAAAGTGTCCCTGTTTGGATAAACGCTAATGCTGGGCAGAAATGTGTTGCTTTTGAAATGAAGTATTTCAGTTAGGATGTATCATAAGACTACTTTAAATAATCTTAAAAGAAGTTCTGCCTTTGACCCATATGCACATACTGATATAGTCCAGTGAAAAAACATGTTTTAAGTGATATTTTGAGGCTATAAGTCATGTGTGTTGTGGCTCCAGGCATCCGGAGTTGAAAGATGCTTGTGACTAGCTTAGATATCCTGTTGTCCTTTCTTTTGTAGAGAAATAAGGCATAGCATGTTTAAAATGCAAAGTTTGACAGTTGTGAACACTACTCCACAAACTAGAGTGCTCACGTGCCACTACATGAGTTTGTCACCAAATAAGAGGAGGGAAAAGAAAAAAGAAAAAACACATACCTTTTCCCCGCTTGGTTCTCGAGACAATTTAACAGCCACAAACATCACTAGAAACTTGAGTTACTTATTGCTTGTTGCATTTACTTGTGTACGCCATCCCCTGACTCTTTCTAATTGATGTCTAGTCAGAAAATAAGCTAGGTTCACATTTAAAGATACAGAAACCTAAATTCCTTCTAAGGAAACAAATAATATAAAAGGTTCATATAAATATACATAGATATTTATTTTTGAAGCACTTTCAGTTTATGGCTACTGATGTCTTCTAGCACCTTGATAGATAAGGACATATATCTGCTTGTCTTTCTATCAGTTTAGATTTCCAGACATTTTAGCTATCCCTTACTATGTTTTATACAGCAGAGTTTAAAAGCAGAAATTAATCATCAGCAAATAAAATCACTGCTGTTTTACAAATTCTCTAAAGAAACTAGTAAATGTCAAGCAACTGACAGGTTTGTTTTGGGGAGGGTTGCCATTTCCCACGCTGGTGCTCCTGCAGAATACTACTGATGTCCTGCTGCCAAGGTATGCCCTCGGGTGGGCAGGTGGGATGCAACAAGAAGGTTGGATGTGCATTTGGCAAATCAAACCTTTAGATGGCGGTATGGTATACTAGATGGAGAAAGTGGAAGCAATGATTGTATAGGCAACTATAATGAGTAACATAATAGTGGATTTGACCCGGTGTGTCAATTATACAATGTTTATATCCCATGTGGCTTTGGGCTTTGTCGAAGCATTTGTGTTCTACACACATATTGTGTTGGATCTGATTTGAGTGGAAGGGGGAGAGGCTTAGCCCACACCCTAATTTGTTACTGGGTTGCCATGCATAATGGGCATGCATTGTGGCAGGTACTCAACGGGCTATCCATCCTTAGATGGATCATGCTGTTCCCGTTTGCACATCTGAATGGTGACTGCGGCTGTGCTCTTCTTGTTATGTTGCCTGGCTGTGGCTTCACCCTTCTTATAGTATTGCCTGGCTTTTTACATTATCAAGAATGACAATACTAGTGTAAGCGGGTAGATCATGTTACTGTTAGTGTGGACAAGGATGCTTGACAATGCAACTATGATTCTTGGACCTTTCTGCAGACGGGTGTGTTGTCTGGCAGTTGAGAGCCTGGTTGTTCCTGATCAGCGGACCTGTATTTTCGTGTTTCAATGTGACTGCATGAAAGGATGCCAGTATTGGTCTGCAAGTTTGGTGGGCAGTAGATTTGTTGGGGATTGATTTGAGGAGACACTTGTATTATGGCTGGGGCACTTGACATTTGATAAATGTATCCTCTCAATGATGCGTTCTGTCTGGTCATTGGCTGTAAAACAACTTTTCTGAGAAATATTGTTGTGGTGCCAGTTAATGATTTGGATTAAATGTTTCTATATACAGTCGTGAAGCAATTGCCAGGATAAAATGGTACTCTTGCAGTGCATGGATCATCGTGGCTGTCCTCCGATGTTGGAGGAAAACAAGCTTCTTGGACACCTTTTTGACGTGGTAAAGGTGTTACCCCATGGCTTGAATACGTTTTGTCTCTTTGCTGCAAAATGGGTTGGGAATTTTGGCCTGTAATATTTTCGTACATGGTGGTTTGAATCTTGGCAGCTTCCACTGTTTTGATGTGTTCTCCAGTATACTTTTATTCAGTCATAGGATTGAATTACTGGTGTTGAGTAGGTCAGGATTGTATCTCCAGCACTTGTTGTCAGCAGATAGACGCACTGGTTGGGTGTCAGTCTAAGCTGTGGGAGTTGATGTGTGATATACATAGATGTTTGCTTTGAGGGTGTGGTCAAGTGCGCTGCAGTTTTACCTCTGTACTGTGTCAGTTTTCATTGTGCAGGGTCCCTCTGAGGGTTGATGGAAGTGTTGGCAACAAGACACTCAATCAGGTAACATTATGAGTGCTCTCTTGGATAAGGGAGCTGTCTAAATTGTGATTTTGTTGTTTCCAGCCATGGGAATTGTCATTGAAAAGCTGAAAAATGCAATCAGAGGAACATATTTAATGTCTACTAAAGAAATATTAATATACTTATACATTGTATCGCATTTCAGTTTATGTTAAACATGAAATATGATGTGGTTTCAGAACTATTCATGTTTTTATTCCAATATGACTTTGCAAATATTAATTTAAACACTGGTTTCGGACTTGAGTAGTTTAAAACAATTGCACAACAATGGTACTGTATTATACAGTAATATCAGTAAATAGTTTTCAACAGATGTATGAAATATACAGTTATAGATTTTAACATGATGTTTATTAATACCCTAAATTATTTTGAAATGATACTACCTTAATCTAAATATTTGTACCTTTTTGAAACCTGCTTAGAAGTAAGTATTATTGAATTACAATAAGATGAGTAAAGAATATATGTATATATTTTAGCTGATTAGATTATATTAATATATTATTCAATTATCTTTATTTAAAACTAAGAGGATAAGAGAAACTGATCAAAATATTATTTGTGAGGGTAGAAAGTTTGTTTGGTTAGATTCACTAACCAAACGAAGAGGTATATTACCTCATAGCAATAGGGAATGGTTTTTAAGGTTAAGAATTATAAGTTTGGAAGTTCTTTGTTTTTTTTTATTCTATCACTTTGGTGTCACTCAGAAACATGCAAAAATCATACAAGAAAAACTTTTGGAATACTGTATCCAAGATGGAACTAAGAATAAACAATATTTACATAAACTCACACAAAACAAACTCAAAACTAGGAAATGAAATGTTTATCCATAAATGTTAATGGTCTAAATAATAGTAATAAAAGGAGAAGCCTATTCAAGTACATAAACTTACATAAACCACAAATAGTCTTTTTACAAGAGACACACTTATTAGATAGAGATATAAACAACTTAAATATTAATAATTACACAGTACTAATAAACTCTCAATACAAAACAAAAAAAGAGGAGTAGCTATACTACTTCACAACTCAACTATAACACCTAAAATAATTACTACTCATCAAGATACATCAGGTATGTTTTGTCTAGTTTCAATAGAGTTAAATAAGAGAATCTATATGTTAGTAAATCTATATTGGATCCCAGGACTAGGATTAAAAACAGTTAAACAGCATTTTGAAGAGATAATTCATTTAACTAAGGGTAGCCTGATATTGGCAGGAGACTTCAACTGTATAATGAATGAAAAAGATACAGATTCTAAATCCAAAAGAAGAAAACAACCCATCTCTAAAGCACTATCAAAATTTATAGATACATTGTATTTAAAAGATATAAATGAATTTGCAGAACCAGACTCACTAATCTTCACATTTTATTCTCATAGATATAAAACTAACTCTAGAATTGATAGAATATATGTTGCCAATGACCTAATAACAAAAATTGACAAAGTCAAAATCATAAATTGTCCTTTATCTGATCATAATGCCATAGTCTTTGAGATAGAGCTTACACCATTTTATTCAAATCCCATTACTAGGATACCTTCCTATATCACAAAATTGAGAGATTTCAAAGAATTTTATGAAGAAACAATCAAAAACTTTCTAGAAATAAATTACACAGAAGATATTTCAGAAATATATGTCTGGGATTCATTAAAAGCAGTTACATATGGGAAGATATTATCCTGGTACATAAATAAAAGGAAGTTATGGAATAAAGATATGCTAGACTTACAAAACAAAGCAGATAAATTGAAACTGGAAATACAAAAGGGTAATGCTACTCAAGTTCAAGAACTTACACAAATCAATAAGAAGTATACAGAATTGCTACACCATAAGATTATGATTAACTTAGAAAAGATAAAAATAAACTCATACTCTACTAATTCAGCACACCTGAGATACTTAACTAATAGAACAAAAAAAATAATTAAATCTAAACAAATAAAAGAAATATTTATTCCCAATACTAACAAAAGTGTTACGGAACTAAATAATATTTTAGAAGCATTCAGACTCCAATTTAACATTGATAATTCCATAAATACTCAAGATACACCTACTAAGGATATAAAAAAATACTTAGAAAACAATATTCATATTAAATTAACACAAGAACAAATAGACATTATAAACAAACCAATCAATATGACAGAATTAAAATCACAAATTAAAAAGCTCAAGACAAATAAAGCACCTGGCCCAGACAATATGCTACCAGAAATGTATAAATTAATACCCAATCAAGCCATATCTTTATTATTAAAAGTATATGATATAGCCAATAAAGATTTGAATATACCACCCTCTTGGAAATATTCATTGATATCCCCAATTATCAAACCAGATAAAGATGAAAAAGTGTTCCTCATATAGGCCAATATCATTACTCAATATAGACTACAAGATGTTTATGGCTATATACGCAGATAGGATCAAACACTTTCTTCCTTTCTTAATTCACAAAGATCAAACAGGTTTTATTAAAGGAAGAAATACTTCAGATAATATTAAAAGAATACTAACATTAATAGATTATAGCAAACAAAGTCCTAAATTTAAATGTAATCTCATTAGATATTAATAAAGCTTTTGATTCGGTTAACTGGAACTTTCTTTCACTAGTTTTAAAAGAATATAACTTTCCTTCTAATTTTAATAATCTTATCCAAATACTATATGAAAAATCTACTGCATATGTTAAACTGGGATCATATAGATCAGGCCCTATAACAATAAAAAAGGGAACTAAACAAGGTTGCCCTTTATCACCATTGTTATTTGCATTACTCATAGAACCCTTTGCAAATCAAATCAGATCAAACAATAACATAAAGGGCATTTGTATTAATAAAATGTTAAACCTTAAAATCCAACTCTGCTGATGACATACTATTAACTCTTTCAGATGCAAATGAGTCTTTGAATGCTCTATTTAACTCCATGAATAAATTTCAAAATATTTCAGGCTTAAAATTTAATGAAAACAAAACTAAAATTATGCCCTGTAATTGTAAAAAAAATAATATAAACAAAAGATTTTCCAAATATATAGTAACAGAAAGTAAATTAGTATATCTGGGAATAAATCTACTCAATGAATTAACAGATTCTCTAATATTTAACTATAATAAAATACTCGACAAAATAGAACAAACAATTGGTTACTGGAATAAATATATCTTTTCAACAGCAGACAGATTATATCTTATTAAAATAAACATATTTCCCAAAATATTATACTTAATACAAAATTTTTCATTGCCACCTCCCAAATATATTATTCAAAGATACAATAAACTAATTTTAAATTTTCTATGGTTTCCAAATAAACCCGTATAGCCTTAAATAAACATTTGCCAGATTGGGAAGATGGTGGAATTAATTTACCGGATATTGATTTATATATTACCTCATCTGTTATTAAAAACATAACACTATGGTTAAATAATTCATACACACCTATATGGAAACAAGCCCACGAGCAGATTTACATAGAAATCAATTATAATCACATACAAGACAACTTAACAGTAATACCATCACCCCTCATATGGATGTTAAAAGATTATTTTTTAGGGAAAAGGAATAATATTAATAAATTGCCAAACTATGTAAGCTCTACACTTTCAGTGTTCAGAACATATATAAACAAAATACCAAATATTAATTCTTGGATTTTTCTTATTTTCCCTATAGCTTTTACACCAAATATTTTAGATACATTCCAAATATCTAAAATAAATATACTTAAAGAAGAAACATTACTCTTTTGGCATCAACTTATAGAGAAAGGGAAAATTCTAACAAAGGAACAGATAATTTATAATTATAATATAAATAAAGACAATTGGCTGTTTTTACAAAATCTAAGGCATTTTCTTATAAATAAAATAGAACAAATGCAACCTTCAGTTAGACATGAAGCTCCAAAACTCATTGAATACCTTATTCTTATCACAAAACAGCCTTATCAGGGTACAGGTAATTTGTCTAATATCTATAAAATTGTTAAAAAAAACAAAAAACTACCATGAAAAATCATACTGGGATTATTATACTTTAATAAACAACCATCCTCCAGTTGAAGAAGAAAAAAGTAATATTCTAAAATCTTCCAAATTTTATCAAAATACTGGCAATTATTCACTTGGAGATATCTACATAGAAGTTTCTATACACCACATAGGTTAGCCAAAATGTATTCTATTGAAGATCAATGTTGGAGATGCCATACCAAGATAAAAGCAGATTGGCAGCATGTTTTTTATGAATGTATATGTCTCAATATGTACTGGAAATCCATTA
Source organism: Protopterus annectens (assembly GCF_019279795.1). Classification (NCBI taxonomy): domain Eukaryota; kingdom Metazoa; phylum Chordata; order Ceratodontiformes; family Protopteridae; genus Protopterus; species Protopterus annectens. Next base: position 625,233,148 of record NC_056739.1, read on the forward strand.
ATTATTTTTTTCAGACTGTTTATAATGATAATTTTCAATCAACAAAGTCTTTAATTTTATTCAACTCTCCTATTCCAAACTGTGTACCAAAAAAAGACACTAAAATTCTATGGTCACTATTGGCTATTTCACGTAAAATCATAACTATACACTGGAAAAATGAGGCTTCGTCTACGTTCAAGGAATTTGAGACTTTAACAACAACAGTTGCTCACATGGAAATATTAACAGTGAAGAACAGAACTAAAAGATCTACTTCTTACTATTACTCTTGGATGAAAGTACTGGAAATACTTGAAAATATCGAAGAAGATGTATCATCTTATGTTTCTAACTTTATGTAATATAGAATTTCAATGTTATTTGCATAGACACCAATGTAAATAGTTATATAATGGTTTGAAGTTAGTAATGTTTTAGAATTGTAAATATGTTATTTATCTTTATTTCATGTAATGTTTAAGACACCTTATTTGAAATAATAAAAAAAAAAAATATTTAGTGAAAAAAATAAATTCTGTGCAAGCTACTATAGATAGTACACAAGTGGTTGGTTGTTATCCTTGTGGCCACTGTTCTTTATGTAAATTTATTTGTTCTACCAAGGAATTTTCAAGTAAGAACACATCTAGGTTTTTTTCTATTAGAACGTTTGGCAATTTTAACAGTGATTGGGCTATACATCTTGCAGTCTTGCTCTTGCACAGCCTTTTATGTAGGCCAAACTTCCAGACCACTAAAACTGCAAATTTCAGAACATTTAAGTAGCATTAGAAATGCATGTCTGGCTAATGTCTTATATAAGCACACTATCATACACGAGACAGCTGTTTTCAAATATATTATTATTTTTAAGAGAGTTGGGACACAGATCAATAAAAAGTGGTTGGCATAATGTTTTAAATAAAAAGGAAAAGTCCTGGATAGTGAGAAAAGGGGGGGGGGATTGTTTCCACCTGGTCTTAATGAACATTTGTAGTAACTGTTTAATGGGATTTAATTATGCCATTATGTTGGATATATAAGAGGTGATATGTACTGATGTTTTAAATTGAAAAAGGCCTGTGGGCCGAAACCGGTCTGTTTTTGTACATTAAAAAAGATACTTGCTCCAATTGAGTGCTGGCTGTTGGTGTTTTTTGGTTTTGCTTTTTGAGTCTGCGCACTTGCCGTCCTTCCAGAGGTTTTGGTTTGGGGTATGCCTGAAAAGTGACTTTAACTAGTGCGGCATTTCAAACAAACAATAATAGTATTCTCCCCACTGAGCAAAGCTGGTCTCTCCTCCACTAGCATGAAACGTCAGTTGATGCACAGATAAAATGGGAAGACAGCCCACACATCTTCACTTTTTAGCTTGATGGCTGCTAGCAAGTGTGGTTTGTTAGGCATCTGAAAACTGACCCTTAAAACCCGGTTTTATAAATCTTTTAGGGGTCTGAATCACTGTTTAGTGTGCCACAAGTTTTTCTGCGTTAAGTTGCCTAAACCACAACCTATGAGGCCCTGAGGTTAAGATTCCCTCTGAAGCTACTTAACTGTGCGAATCCCTATTTGCCTGCCACTAGGCATTCCAGCCTTGGTTACCTAAGTAACGACTTTTGAAGTGCAGAGGCTAAAGTTCCCTGTGAAGCTACTGAAGTGCCCTGATGTGATGTCACATTTTGATGCTTGTTTTTCCACCTCCTCCTACCCTTCACCCAGTTAGGGCAGTGTGTGCAGGGAGGACACACTGCAACAGTAGTCCCTATACTAACAGCTACAGTCAATCTGCACCCCACCCACTGAGGATAGTGTGTGCAGGGAAGCCACACTGCAACAGCAATCCTTACACTAACAGCTACAGTCATGATGAGTATACTCACACAGCTATACGAGTTCATTATGAGTGACTGCATTAGTGTAATATCTTATCCTTGGGAACAGTATGAAAGCAGTGACTGACACCTTGGGGAGGGAAAAAAGACCAAGTCCTTAGGACAGCATTTGCAAATCCCACCCTTTTGTGTTTCACTGTTGTTGTCCTAACTGATGGGATGACTCCCAAAGCGAAGACTTCTGAAACCCAAAGCATCCAGTGCTAAAAATCGAAAAAATAAGTACTTAGAGTTTTCTTTGCACTCTGACTGCATTTTATCATCTTACTGATTTTCTGCAGGAGGAAAGCTCACTGTGTGCTTTCCCATTGGTAGTGTGGCTTAAATGCGTTAAATTTTGCCTGTATTTATGCTCCACGTTTCCATGCGCTTACCCTTCTTTTAATCAGAGCTGCTCAATGTAGGACTACTTTTGCCACGTCTGCAGAGATTCTTATGAAATCTTAAGCATCCACTGCTAAAGTGGAAAAAAATTAGTACCTTGTGAGTTTCCTTTGCACTTTGCTGACTATTTTCTCATTTTGCTGTCTTATTTTGCTGATTTTTACTGCATTACTCTGCATTTTAAAAAAAGTTGTCCTGCTGCTTTCACTAGTATATAGTATACACTAGATTCATATCTGCTGAATGTAGACTGTAATGTTAGACTTGAGCACTATTCCAGCCATTTTACATTAGGATGGCTCTGCCTGCACCCATGTGGCAGCAGTGTGCAGTCTGAGCCCCATCTGGATTGGAGATTACTGGAGGAAAGCGCATTGTGTGCTTTCTCACTGGTAGTTTAGCTTAAGAGTATTTAATTTCACCTGTTTTTAAAAAAGCCTTGCATTTTGCATGTAGCTTCACACAGCCCAATGGGGTTCAGCTGTGCCTTGCATAGATACAAATGCCTTGAGACAATTTTCTCCTAGACATCTGTTAGAGAACCCTCCCGAGCTTCCCTGCTGCACTGCAGGAAACTCGGTTGCACACAGAGAAGCGTTGTCAAAGTTTTCACACCTACCCTTCAATACAGTAAACCTCTATTATACAGCAAAATCTAGTCAAACTAGCCCACTCCCCACAGTGGATACAGTAAAAACATGCCATAATGGACAGTCAGTTCCAACCACTTCTCCTGCCAGCCTGATTAACATGGACATTTTGAAGCAATGCAGTAATTGCTTCATGTACACTGACAACCTCTTATTCCTAAAACAAACAAATGCAATATGTGAGAGATGTAATTACAGTATGAATTTGGAATCAATTCTCTCATGTAACAAACCGATCCAACAGTATGTCAGCATACACACATCACCTCTCAAAAAAAAGTCACAACACAAACCCACATAAAACAGAGGTACTCAACAGAAATCTGCCAAAAGATCAGAGATCTCCCAAGGGTAAACTTCTCATACACACTGCAAAGCAAATAGAATCCACTACACAACACACACAACAGTATCTTGGCAAATAAGCACATAAGGCAAAACACCTCAAAACCAGATGTCCTGGTCACAGGTAACTTCATAGCGATAGACAAAGATGGCTCCCTTACCATGCTGGACAAGGTGGTCAGGGTTAGCTGCCTTTCTGGTGCCAGGATCTGTCAAATCATGCAAGGACTCAAGTCACTCAACAGTATGTTAGGGTGAATGACTTGAGATGTACTTCTCTGGACTATATGTAGACATGACTGAACTCTCACACTGTCGCAGGCAGGTATGTCCCTAGTCTTAAGCAGCATTCTACCTTCACCCAGTATGATGCCACAATATAGACAAAAAATGACTGCCATCAATAATTGTTTTAGCTTCTGGTGAAGTCCAGTATCCGTCAGTCTGGTGAACATGGTTGACAGACCACAATGTTTCGTCATAGATGGCCTTCACCTGCCACCTCTAGGCTTTCAGATACTGGCAAACATGCTTGCCTCCCCCATAGTGCCTTTTTTAGGAAACGTCAAAACAAAATTTCTGATGTAAAAAAAAGCCACTCGAGAGACACTCAAGGTTATACTGCTGAATGCCAGAAGCCTAAACTGCACTCCCTGGAAGGACTCCTCACCTTGTAAGATGACATATGTACAATCACTGACATACGATTCAAGGTTGCAGAAAGCACCACAGCTATGCAAGCCTACAATACCTTCCACACTTTGACACCAAAATGAGTGAAAGAACCAAAGGTGGAGGTGCATCCATCTTCAGTAAAGACAAATACACAGAGACTGGTTAAACATATGATGCACTTGAGCTACTCCAGATCCAACTAACTATAGGTAAAGCACCCCACCACATCACTGCTAGCTACAGTTCACTCATCAAGAGTGAAGAGTCACACCGCCTACCTGCACTTACTATACAGCCAAACACTGTGGTTGTGGGTGATTTTAACTATCCTTCCATCAGTAGGGTGACAAATGCCCTGGAACAGGTTGTCTGCACCCCCATAAGGGGTTCAAATGATCTAGACTTAGTACTCACAAACATAGGGAGGGGGTCACTACACTACCTCCTGTGCACTGCCCTCTCTGGTAAGCTCAGACCATAAATCTGTCTCTTTTGGTGCAACTATCAGACCTGACACCCACACAGGAGTAAAACAAACATTTCTCCAAATCTAACTACAGCCTACCAGGCGACAGTATAAAAGTTTCAAACCCTTTGCAAACACAGCCAACAATGACTCCTATGCAGAGGAGTACACAAATGCCCTGTATATCCACCTAAACAAATGTATAGACTTGGTTGTACCTGACCAAATCAAAACCAGATCCTCTAGAAAAAAACAGGCCACTCTTGTGGGGCTGAAGCATAAACAGGTTACATAACCATAAGAAAATGATGTCCAAGAACAACAGGGGAATTTAATCAGTATAATACCCTTCACAGCTTAAACAAGCAAATCGGATATCTTGAAAAGTCATCTAAACCTAGTTATGAAGCTAAATTAGCATCCCTAGCCAAGGATAAGACATTCTTTAGCTACATCTGAAAATGAAAAGGGAACACCCAACTATGTGCTGAATGTATAGTGGACAGTACCTCTCATACTGAACCTGTAGAAATTGCCAGCCTTACACAGCTGACAGACCTGGCGCAAACTTCACCACCCTGTCCTCACTAGACATACCCCAAAGCATACATGACACCGGTCCTCTACCTAGTACTTCCAAAGAGCAGGTCATATCAGTGCTCTCCAAGGCCAAAAACACAGTCTCTATGGGACCAGATAACATCACAAGTTGCTTACTAAAGCATCTAAAAGACCATCTAGGGGAACCATCTGTCACACTATAACCTCAGCATTGGCTTTTTTCCATATCAGAGTGGAGAACAGCAACAGTAACACCTTGCACAAAGGGGGTCCATCAATCGATCCAGAGAAAGTACAGTTGTGTAAAACATTACCACAACAGTAGAGGTCCTTCTCTTCACTGTTTCAGTATTCACTGCATTACGGATCTCCTGGCAAGGGCGGCCCAACATCCATCCTGTATAGCAAATCCTTAGGTGGCTTTAAGTACATCGTACATCACACGTGTGCTCCTTGTGTAGCACAAGGCATAAAGATGATGCCCGGGTATACCATCCTCAGAATTCCTTTGCCGCCAGTCTGAATGCCATCTCTTGACAGCCTTAAAATCCATTCAGTTGTTGGTTCACCAAGCTGTTGCAAATAAGTTATCCATTATGGTTGTATTTTACTTATCTTTTTTAGTGCTGCTTGTGGGGTTTCATGTCATCCAAGAAGGGTAAATGCCAGTGTGGGAGACCAATAACCCATAAAGACCAACACAACCAATGTCTGTTTTGCGTTAGCACCTCACATGGCCATATGCCCTGATTTTTCAGGTCTTTGTACCTTCAAACCTTTGTGGAAGACTCTTTGGTGCTTTATCTTGAAAACCAGTGTCTTCAACTTCTTGCGAAGGACACAATGGAGGGAACTTGCCACTCTGAGGGGCAGAAATCAGTAAAGACGACCAAGAAGCTTAGTCCAGAATAGTCTGCTGCTCAGCCTTCGCTGAATGCCTCTTCAGATGACAGTGAATGCCTGGAAGTTTGCCCAGCTTTATCATTGGATTCCTCTGCTGTGACTGGGTTGGAGGGCTGGCGGTGCAGACTTGAAGCACGTCTAAGGAGGCATTGTAGGCTTCCACTTCGTTGTAGTCTATGCACATCCAATATGTAGCAGCACCTTCTCACAGGCAGGTTGCAAAGATGGGAAAAATGGGCAAATGAAAAGACTAAAGGACAACTCATTCACCATCGTGGGCATAAAAAAGATTAGTATGCCAGGACATACTGTCCTTATGAAACACCAAAAAAGGATGACAAGCCATAAGGGCTTGAAACTCAGATATCTGGCAGAAGTAAGGGCCATCAAAAGTACAGTCTTCCAAGGGCAATGCTGCAAGGAAGCTGAAGCTGCAGGTTCAACAGGAGTAAAGTCAATTTTCCCAAAACAAAATTAAGATCCCAGGGAAGAGAAACAGGCTTACTTGGAGGCCTAATATGAAGGATGCCTTTAAAGAATTGTTTAGCTTCAAATCTAGAAGCTAGAGGAGTAGATTAAGGCAGACAAGCAGAGATAGCTGATAAGTGAGGCTTAACAGAACAAGTTAACCCAGCATTGAGAAATTCACACAGGTAAGAGAACACCAAAAGAACATCCAAGAAAGTGGACTCAAGTCACAAGGAAGACAGCAAACAAAAAGCCTCTTATTTGCATAAATGGGAAAAAAGATGTCTATGTGAAATCAAAATCCTATCACCGATGGTGTTAGTTGAAGAGTGGATAGGTGGGGATGGATGAGAGATCCCTTGTCCTGTGTGACTATGTCCACCCTGCGAGGTAACTTGTTATGATTGCTTTTGCCTAAATGCAGAATAAGATTGAACCAATGCAGTCTTGGCTAAAAGGAGTCACCAGCAAGATTGTGGGAGCATCCAGTTAAATTTTGAACAGGACTTTTGAATGAGGGGAAAGGGAGGGAAAACAAAGAAAAGTACAGTCGTATATACTTACCATAAATGTAGATGTTAGAGTGTATTCACTGTTGCAGTCATCACACTTGGGTTATTCTGCCTGCAGGTAGCCCTCAGTCGGCCCGAATACTAGAGTCTTGGGATTTCTGCGTCGGATGCTGTCACCTCTTCCATGACGTCAGGGGTATAAAACATGCAGCAGACGCTATTACATCAGTTTGACTTGCCCCAGATGCCAGGAGCCCCCAAAATAGGAAGCAATTACATGCTGTGGAACACCTCCAGTAAAAAGTAAATACCCTTGCCATAAGATATTGCCAAAAGAGAGGATAGGTATAAAGTATAGAAAAGTCGGGGGGCTGGAAGGAGAGTAACTAGGACTGCAACAGTGAATACACTAACATCTACATTTATGTTAAGTGTACACACCTTACTATGTTCTTCATGTTTCACTGCTGCAGTCATCACACTTGGGTTGATTCCCAAAGCTGAGGAAGGGTGGAGGTAGTCAAGAGGTATTAGGGCTGGCTAGCAGACCTTGTAAGACTGCTGTAGCAAATCCAGATCTGGATTTAGAAAAGATAGGCAAGTGGTAATGCTTGAAGGTGTGCACAGAACTCCAGGTTGCAGCTTCCAGAATGTCCCTGATAGGGACTCCCCTGAGAAATTCTGTAGAGGTAGTGGAATGGGTTCTGCCCCCCTGTGGGGTAGGTTTTCCATGGTGTTTGTAGCAGAAATTGATGCACTGTGCTATTCATTTGGAGATGGTTTGCTTTGAAATGGCCTTGCTGTCTTGCCCCTGTAGCAAAGCTGACTAAGCAGCTGGTCAGATCTTCTGAAGGGTTAAGTCCTGTCAAGGTAGAACCTAAGCTGTCTGTGCACGTCCAAGGAGTGCACGATCCTTTTCCCTTTATTCTGAGGATTAGGGAAGAAGGTTAGTAAATGGATGGGATTGGTTTAAAGCCACACTGTATACCACCTTGGGCATAAATGTGTTAGTCCTGAGGGAAACCATGTCCACATGGAAGAAAATGAAAGGTTCCAGAGCCATAAGGGCCTGCAACTCAGACACTCTTCTTGCTGAAGTGATGGCTAGAAGTAAAGCTGTTTTCCAAGAAAGGAATTTTAACTGCTGTAGCAGCAGGCTCGAAAGAGGGAAGTGTGAGCTTCTCTAGTTCAAAGTTAAGGTCCCATGCAAGAGTGGGAGCTCTTCTTGGGGGTCTTAAATTGTTAGCTCCTCTCAGGAACTGTTTGACCAGAAGGTGAGAGAAGAGGGGTGGGCTCAGTATTGTAATGAGCTGAGATGGCAGAGGCATGAATCTTAATTGAAGAGAAGGATAGGCCTTTGTGGAGCAGCTCTGCTAGATAATCTAGGATTTGAGGTAAGGTGGGCACAGTTGTATCCTTTCCCTGAGATTGGCTCCAAGAACAGTATCTTTTCTACTTTTCTGAACAAGATTTCCTCGTATTAGGCCTCCGGGCCTCAAGGATGACATCCAGAACCTGTTTGCTGAGGGTTGCTGGTTATTTATTCAGGGAATAAGCAAGGCTGCTAGGTTCAGGGTTTGCAGCCGAGGATGCAAAATCTGGTCCTACTGCTGGGACAGCAGAGGGGGGGGGGGGGTCTGATGCAGGTGCCAGGGTGGCACTGCTGTCAGACTTTGTAAAAGTGGGTACCAGTGCTGGTGTGGCCAATCTGGTGCAATCAGAATTGCCCTTGGCCTGTCCTGTTTGATCTTGAGCAGTACTTTCGAGAGGAGGGGCAGAGGGGGAAAGGTATAGAGAGGTTTTCCCCATGTAAAGGATAGGGCATCCACTTTCCATGCTTGGTTGTGGGGAGTTCTGGTGCAAAGACAGATTCAGTATAACCAACTTATTATAGCTTTCAAAGTTCTTAACCAACCTGATAATACCCCTGCTTTAAGAAATATCAACAATCCTCACACCAACCAAAGATCACTTAGATCATCCAATAGAATTGTAGTGCAAACCACTATAGCTAACACCTTAGCCGGGAACTTCACGTTTGCCAACTCAGTAGGCAAAGCTTGGAACTCACTACCCCCGGACATCACAACAAACACTACCCTTTCTAAATTTAAGACAGACCTCAGGCAGTACTTCATGACTCAGTAGCTTTGTCCCTGTGCCAGGCCTGATTAAATACTTGGTAACACTTGTACACCTGTATCAGATTAACAATTGCTTTTGTAATTAATAGTCAATTCAATGCTACTGTGTTGTAACCAGTTGTCCAGATGTAAAGCATCCTATTTCAGCTAACCTATACTATGAGTGTTAACTTGACTGTTATTTATGAACTTGAGTGTTCTACGTAAGTTTCCTTCTCTGTATTACTTCCTTTGGAGCTGTTCTCCCCGGGCCTCCACTGAAAATGGACATGTATCCAGTTGGACTATTCCGGTCAACAAATGTAAAATAAAAATAAAATAAATAAAAAAATAAATAAAACATTTGCTCAATTAGTGGTTTTGGGGGGGAGCAAACAGGTCCACCTCTGCTGTCCCCCACCTGTGGATTAGAAGTTTGAATGAGTTGGGTTCCAGTTTCCACTTGTGTGGGTCTATTAGATTTCTGCTCAAGTCGTCTGCCAGTGAATTTTGTTTGCCTGGCAGCAACTGAGCTTGCAGGTGCACTTGATTGCTCAAGGCTGTGTTCCACAGAGCCATGGCTAGCCTGTAGAGTGGGTAGGAATGAGTTCCCCCCTGCTTGTTTATGTACCAAATAACTGTGGTGTTGTCTGTCTTCACAAAGAGTTGTCCTGGAAGGATAAGGTATTTGAAGGCTGTCAGAGCATTCTGTACAGCTAACATCTCTTTTTGATTGATAAGCAGGTGCATTTGTCCTGGGCTCCATTTGCCTTGAATGCATTTGCCTGCCATGTGAGCCCCCCATGCATAGTCTGATGCATCTGTTGTCAGGGTTTGGGCAGCAGGGGGTTGAGTGAAAGGGAGTCCCTTCGTTGTGGTAGCTGGCCTCTGCCCACCAAAGGACCTCTGTCCTTAGGCAAGGAATGATAGGAATCACCGTTTCCATGTCCTGAGAATGTTGACACCACAGACTTAAGTAGCATTGAAGTTTCCTCATATGCAGTCTTGCATATGGAATTAGGAAAATGCATGAGGTCATGAATCCTAGGGCTTGCAGTATTTTTCTTGCAGATAGCTGGGTTTGGGTGGCCAATAGTTTGAAGTAGTTTGTCAAATAAATCTCATTTTTTGGAGTTAAGAATGCCATCTGGGAAGCCGTGTTAAAGCTTGCTCCCAGAAATACAATTTTTTGGCTGGGTACCAGATCCAATTTCTTTTCGTTGATGGTATACCTCACAGAAGTTAGGAGTCTCTCTATAAATGTCAGGTGCTGAAGTAGCAATTCCTGACTGTCCGTGTTAATCAAGCAATCATCCAAGTACGGGTAAATCTGAATTTTTCTCTGCCTGCGGTATGCTTTGGCTGGAGCCAGGCACTTTGCGAATACCCTGGGCACAGTAGATAAGCCAAATGGAAGTGCAGAGAACTGACAGTGCATAGAGCTTGCCCTGAAACAGATATTTCCTGCAAGATTCCCTTATGGGGATGCGCAGATAAGCTTCTTTTAAGTCTAGGGTGACCAGCCAGGAATCATTGGCTAACATAGGAAGCAGCTGTTGGGAGTGTAAGCATTTCGAATTTTGGTACAACCAGGAAGGTGTTGAGAACTGACAGATCCAGGATAGGGCACCAACCGTTTTCTTTTCTGGGCACCAGAAAAGTACAGTTTTGTACCTACCATAAATGTAGATGTTTGAGTGCTAATACAGCTGCAGTCCTTACATATAGGTTCTCCTGCCGTCAGGCAGGTCCTCGGTCGGCTGAATTCCCAAGTCTAGGTCCGGTGTCGGTTGTAGTCGCCTTCTTCCCTGACGTCAGTGCGACAGGGGTATATAAGACACAGCCGACGCCATTTTCTTCAGTCTTTCTTGCCCCAGATGGCAGGTGCCCCCAGAAGGAAGGCAATACATTATTTATATATCTATGTATAGTCATGCAATGCAATATTATCAAAAATCAGTAGTTGCAAGCAAATACACCATAGAAGGATAACCCAAACAGGTTTTATGAGGAAGAGTTAGCCACTAGGCCTGTACCAAGAGGGGAAGGTGGGAGGGAAACCTAGACTGCAGCTGTATTAGCACTCTAACATCTACATTTATGGTAGGTACAAAACTGTACTATGTTCATCGTGCATACAGCTGCAGTTCTTACATATGGGTAGAATCCCAAAGCTACGCACAGGGTGGTAGGCACTAGGTGGAATGAGGAGCCAGAATGCCCTGCAACACAGCAGTGGCAAAGCCTGCTCTTGTTTTGGAGTATAAAGGTAGGTGGTAGTGTTTAGTGAAGGTATGCACCAAACTCCAGGTGGCTGCCTCCAAAGTATCTTTGGTAGGAACTCCTCTGAGGAAGGCTGCTGAGGTAGCTGTGGCCCTTGTGGAGTGGGGTCTGATGCCTGTAGGCACAGTTTTACCATGAAAGGAGTAACAAAAACGTATGCAGTGGCCTATCTATTTTGAAATTGTCTGTTTGGAGATTGGCTTTCCTTGAGCTCCTACAGCATAGGACACAAAGAGTTGTTCTGATTTCCTGAACGGCTTTGTCCTGTCCAAATAGTAATGCGGTTGTCTATGGATGTCTAAAGAATGTAGCAGCCTTTCCCCTTTGTTTTGAGGATTGGGGTAAAAGGTAAGTAGGTGTATGGCCTGATTTAAAGCTACCCTGGATACTACCTTAGGCATAAATGACAGGTTGGTTCGTAGGGAAACCCTGTCCTGATGGAAGATGAGAAAGGGCTGCGCAGCCATGAGGGCTTGTAATTCCGAGACCCTACGAGCTGAGGTAATAGCCAGAAGGAAAGCTGTTTTCCAGGACAAATCTGTTGAGGCAGCTGGTTCAAAGGGAGGCAATGTTAATTTTTCCAGTATGTAATTAAGATCCCAGGCTGGGATTGGTTGTTTCCTTGGAGGTCTTATATTCTTAGCCCCTCTGAAGAACGGTCTTAAGAGTGGGTGAGAGAATAAGGGTGGATCAGTGTTGTATTCTGCAGAAATGACTGAGGCATGGATTTTAATGGAGGAGAATGACAGTCCACTGTTCAGCAGTTCAGTTAGGTACTGTAAAATCTGAGGCAAATTTAGTTTTTTAGGATCCTGATCCTTTTTCCCATTCCAAGCGCAAAACCGTTTCCATTTTGCGGAGTAAGCTTTTCTAGTAGATGGCCTTCTGGCTTCCAAAATGACATCCTGTACCTCCTTGGAGAGAAGGTTCTGTTGTGGTGTTAAGGAATTTTCCATGCAGCCAGATTGAGTGTTTTCAGCTGACTTAAGAGTTTTGTAGCTGTGCTGAGTCAGGAGAGGCATTAGAGGTAGGGTCCATGGAGGAGAATGTGTTAGGCTCCTCAGGAGTGGGTACCAGTGTTGTCTTGGCCAGTCTGGAGCAATCAGTATCATCTTTGGTCTGTCTGCTCTTGTTTTCAAAAGCACCTTGGTCAGTAGAGGAAGAGGTGGAAAGGCGTAAACTTTCCGTGCTGCCCAACTGAAAGAAAGGGCGTCCACTCTCCAGGCCTTTGGATGAAATGTCCTTGAGCAGAACTTTGTCAATTGGTGATTTTTGTGGGAGGCAAAGAGATCTATGTCTGGCCTTACCCAGGCTTGGATTATCTTTGTAAACACTTGAGGATGCAACTTCCATTTGTGAGGGTCTGTCATATTTCTGCTTAGTCTGCCAGCGTGTTTTCCATACCTGGCACGTACTGTGCTTGAAGCTCGATTTGCCATTCCAGAGCCCTGTTCCAAAGTGACATGGCTAGCCTGCACAGGGGGTATGAATGTGTTCCTCCCTGTTTATGTACCACATTACTGTGGTGTTGTCTGTTCTTATTAATAATTGTCCTGGGTGCAGGAGGTACTTGAAAGCTGTAATTGCATTTATCACTGCTAGCATTTCCTTTTGATTGATGTGAAGGTGCTTTTCCTTTTGGGACCATTTGCCCTGAATGCACCTGTCATGTGTGCCCCCCAGGCGTAGTCTGAGGCGTCTGTTGTGATGACTTGATTTGCTTGAGGCTTGCTGAATGGTAGACCTGCGTTTGGCATGCTTGAGCCCACCATAGAAATTCCTTTTGTAAACATGGAATTAATGGTATTATTGTTTCCAAACTGTGGCTGTGTTGAGACCATAGGTTTTTTAGGTACCATTGAAGTTTTCTCATATGCAACTTTGCACATGGGATTAGAAGAATGCAAGATGCCATGAATCCCAGAGCCTGCAGGATTTTCCTTGCAGTTAGCCTGGCACAATTCGCTAGTATCTTGAAGTACTGAGTTAGTTGCCCCCGTTTTTCTGGCGTAAGATAGGCCATCTGGGTGTTTGTGTCCAAGTTGGCACCCAGGAAAATTATTTTCTGAGATGGTGTTAGCCTGGATTTCTCTTTGTTGACTGTGTATCCCAGAGAATTCAAAAACTGTGTTACATAAGCCAGATGTTCCAGAAGTATGCGCTTGCTGTCCGCTTGGATCAGGCAGTCGTCCAAATAAGGGTATATTTGTATCCCTTGAAGTCTGCAGTAGGCAATTACTGATGCCAGGCATTTCGTGAATACTCTGTCCGCAGTAGATAAGCCAAAGGGCAATGTAGAGAATTGATAGTGGATTGAACCAGCAAGAAATCTGAGGTATCTTCTGCACCATTGTCTGATTGGGACATGCAGGTATGCCTCCTTGAGGACCAATGTTACCAGCAAAGACCCCTTGCCCAGCATGGGAAGAAGCTGCTGTCAGGTGAGAATCTTGAATTTTGGTACTAGTAGAAATGTGTTTAGGATGGATAAGTCCAAAATGGGTCTCCAATCGGTTTCCTTCCATGGTACCAGGAATAGTCTGGAATAAAAACCTTGACCTTGCTCGTGTGTAGGTACCTCTTGAATAGCTTTCATGTCCATGAGCTTTGAAATTTGTATTTGAGCCTCTGCCCTTTGATTGTGTGGCAGGTTCGGCATGCCTCTCATTTTTGGAAGAGTGTGAAAATGAAATCTGTAGCCTCTGTTTATAATGTCCAGGATCCATTTGTCTTTTGTGACAATATGCCAGTTTTTTGAAAATAATGCCAGCTTTCCTCCCAAGGGTGCTGCCGCTTGAGCCTTGTTTGGCATGCAAAGGGGAAAGTCATTGGGTTTGTTTTCTGTATTGCTGTGCATTGTCTTCACCACCTCTTGACGCTGGAGGTTGCCATTGTCTGCCTCTATATGATCCTTGAGATTGTCCTCTGCCCCTTCCGCGTCTGTATCTACTTCTTTGGGGCTTGTCCGTGGCTGGAAAGGACCAGTTTTTTGTAGGCCAATTTCTACTAAAACGTGGTGGTTGTACCTGTAGAAAAGCCTTAACAGTTTGCATAGATTTAGCTTTTTCTTCCATTTTCCTTAGTATTTCCTCAGCATTAGTACCAAATAATACATCCTTTTGTAAAGGAGCATCTAGTAATTTAGCCTTGGCATGATCAGGCAGAGTTTGTTGCCTAAGCCAGGCATGTCTACGAATGACTAATCCTGTAACTGCAGCTCTACTTGAGGCCTCTAGAGCATCATAACCACATTGCAAGGTGTGCTTACCCACTTGTTCTGCACTATGCATCATATCCTGCAACTCCTTCGAATCTGGTTGTTCAGGTTGTGACATTTTATTCTTTAATTGTGATAACAGAAACTGCTGATATTTTAGCATATGGAACTGACAATTTAAGGCCCTCATGGCTAGAGTGGCCGAGGTATATACCTTTTTTCCCCACCTTTCTAAGGATCTAGACTCTCTTTCGGAAGGTAATGGATTCTTAGCAGTACAGGCCTTCATTCCCTTGGGTCCCTGAGAAATGGTTTCTGGGTCAGCATTACGGCTTTTGTAAAGAAATTGGTGCGAGTTAGGAACTCTGTAGTACCTATAAGGCTTAACTGGGGCTGGAGGCAGGGAATCCGGATTAAGGCAAGCCTCCGAGTAAACATCATCAAGTATGTCCAAGACAGGAGGTATCGCCAGAGGTCTGTGTTGAGGTAGAAGAAATTCCCTAAGCCTTTTCTTTGAATCTGAAAAATCCTGGCCTTCCCAATGGAAGTGTTCCCTCAAGGTATGCAAGGTTTCCCCGAATGAGAAATTCTCTGGAGGGGATACAGAAGGAATGGACTGTTCTGCATCAGAATCTTCAAAAGGGGAGTACGGATGCTCCTCTTCATCAGAATGTTCTGAAATAATGGAGCCTTGGTCAAAAGAGGGAGATTCTTCCTCCACTCTGGGTCTCTTGTCTGGTGAGGGTTGGGAACCCCTGATAAGAGTAATTAAATCCTCAGCCATTTTGAGCATCTGCTTTTTAGGCATGGGGCCTGTAGATGGGCCCTGTGCAACAGGCCTCTGGGAGTGCATGGCTGATTTAGACTTAGTAAAGGCCTTGATAGAAAAGGAAGAAGAAGGTCTGAAGACACCATGGGTGGAAGTAGATCTGCCCACATTAAGAGGTTCAAGACTCACAGTGGCTTCGGTAGCTGTAGTCAGGGTGTGGGCCGAGGAACCTACGGTCTTGGGTACAGAGGACACCGCCAGAGAAGCGTCGTCAGTAGTCAGGGGCTGCGTAGATGCCTCACTGAGAACCGGACCACGTGTAGCCGGTCTTGGCGTGGTGTCAGTGGAGACCATGGGCCTCGCGTGTCAGTCTTTGTCCTTGCGTTTTTTGGACAAAATGGTAGTCTGAGTCAAAGACGACATTTTATAGCTAAAAGCTTTACCAAAAAAGTGCTGGGCGAACTCCGCCCGACGCTTAATAGTGTGTTTATTAAAGGTAGCACAAAAGCGACAGCCCGAGACGTCGTGGTCTGGGCCTAAACAAGGAATACAGAGGGAATGGAAATCCTTATGCGGTATTTGCTTCCCACAAGAAATACAATTGTTAACTTTGTCTGACATCGGTCTGAGGCAAGAAAAGTTTCTAACGGGTACTTAGCTTTAAAGAAGACTTCGGTTTCCAAATTTTTGTAATTTCAGGAGCTGGCCGACCGGCACTTGCGAACTGCTTCTGCTTCGGGCACAGTGCGGCAAAAAAGACTGAAGAAAATGGCGTCGGCTGTGTCTTATATACCCCTGTCACACTGACGTCAGGGAAGAAGGTGACAACCGACGCCGGACCTAGACTTTGGAATTCGGCCGACCGAGGACTCGCCTGACGGCAGGAGAACCCATATGTAAGGACTGCAGCTGTATGCACGATGAACATCAGTCTGGAGTAGAAACCCGGTCCCCTTTGGTCTGTTGGAACAGGCTGAATAGCCCAGATACTGGGAAGAGAAAGTACTTGCTTTTGGGCCTCTGCACACTGGTTTGGGGGAAGGTCTGGCAATCCGCTTGGGGTTGGCAGTGAGTGGAAGTAGAATCTATATCCCTGGGATACAATGTTTAAGACCCATCTGTCCTGGGTAATGTACTCCCAGTTTTTTGCATGTAGGCGAGTTTTCCTCCTAGGGGTGCAAGTACTTGGGCATGGCTGGGAAGGTTGAAGGACAAGTCATAGTGAACTTTTTCCATAAGATGACGGCTTACCACTCCCTGTTTTTGAGGTGGGAGCACTCCATTGTTTAGATCTGTGCATACCCTAAGACTGTAGTCTTGGTGGTCTGTTGCCCTGGGTTTGTACTGTGAAGGTCTGGGAGGGACTGGAAAGGACCAGTTTTTAGAAGGCCAATGCCTACTGAATCTAGGTGGCTGTACCTGTAGGAAATCTTTAACAGTCTGCATAGATTTAGCTTTTTCCTCCATCTTTTTAAGAAATTCTGCTTTTGTGCCAAACATTCTTGGTTTAATGGAGCATCTATTAATTTTGCTTTGACATGATCTGGCCAAATTTGTTCCTTCAGCCAAGCATGCCTTCTCAGAACAGACCCAGTGACAGCAGCCCTGCAAGATGCTTCCAAGGCATCATAACCACACTTTTTCCAACTTGGTTTGCAGAATGCATTGACACTTGTAAATCTTTATTTTCTGCACAATCAGGAATCAACAATTGTTTGTTTAATTAGTTCCATAATATGCTGCTGGTACTTCAGCATGTGAAACTGCCAATTAAAAGCCCTAATGGAGAGTTGCAGAGGTATACACCTTCTTACCCCATCTGTCTAAAGCCCTAGAATCCCTGTCCGAAGGGGTAGGGTTTTTGGCTGTAGAAGACTGGATACCTTTAGGTCCCTTGGAAATTGTCTCTGGATCCGCAGTGGGGATTTTAAATAGAAATTTGTGAAAGTCAGGTACTCTGTAGTACCTGTCAGGCTTTCTAGGAGCTGGTGGCAAAGTATCTGGGGTAAGACTGGATTCCATGAAGACATAATTTACAATTTCCATAACAGGGGGGACAGCTAGAGGCCTGTGCTGAGGCAAGTCTAAAAATTCCCTGAGTCTCTTTTTGGACTGAGGGTAGTCCTGGCACTCCCAGCGGAAATGCTCTGAGTGTATGCAGGGTTTCACCAAAAGAAAAGTCCTCGGCGTGGCAGAGGGAATGGAATCCTCCATCTGAATCATCAAAGGTAGATAAGGGTATGTTGGGTAATCAAAGGGGTCAGAGTCATCGGATTATCTGTAGAATCAGAAGGAAAATCAATCCTTTGTCTTTTAGAGGGGGGAGGCTAGCTTCCCCTAATTAAAGTAATAAGGTCTTCAGCTATTCTAAGCATTTGTTTCTGTGGCATGGGAGCTTGACAATGCGCTTTGGTCATCTGTTTCCTAGGCATAGTGCAAACTCTGGGCCCGAGAAATTCAGTAGTTTTAGTCAAACTAAGTAGTCTGTTTAATACCAACATTGTAAGGTCTGAATACACCCTCAGATGCCGGGGCCTGCACAGCGGCTCCAGACCGAGCCATGGTAGACATCTGCAGGTTCCACAGTCTAAGCATCTCATGGCATACCGGACTCCAAATGGGTCTCAGTAGAGGCGTGCAAATCTGTAGAAGTGGGTATCAGGGGCTGCAAAAGCACCTGATTACTGGCGGAATGGCGACTAGCTTAACGGAAGTGGTGGCAGTTTTGGACCTATGCCATCTCTCTGTCTTTATCCTTACATTTTTTCAGATGATCGGTAGTCGGATGGCTCATCGAAGCCATTTCGGAATAAGAGAATGAGAGCGAAAGAATTTAGCAACAAAGATAATCCAACGACGAATAGTTCGGGGGTTGAACAGGGCACAAAACTTACAAAGAAGAAAGTCGTGGTCTGGGCCTAAACAGGTGATGTAGTAAGAATGAAAATCTCTGTAAGGTATTTGCTTTCCACATCGGTTAGAGCAGAAAAAAAGGATCCCCAATGGGATACTTAGCTTTAGAAGACTTACGAGGTTTGAAACTCGACCAACGAAAATTTCAGGTAGCAGTCGACCAGCACTTGCGAACTGCTTCTGCTTTGGGCTCCACTTGGCAAGAAAAGCTGATGTAATGGCATCGGCTGCATGTTTTATATCTCTGACGACCTGACGTCATGGAAGAGGTGACAGCATCTGACGCAGAATTTCCTAGACTCTGGTATTCAGGCCGACTAAGGGTTACCTGCAGGCAGATAACCCAAGGTGATGACTGCAGCAGTGAAACGCAAAGAAAATCATCCCCTTCCAAGAAAGCGACATGGCGTCTGGCTTCCAAACCAGAGGACCTGGGACTCTGGCAAAAAATAGAGGAAGTTGTCTGTTCAGAGGGGAAGCAAAAAGGAAGAGAACCCCCACTGGTGGACAATGTCCAGAAACATATCCCTGTGAAGCATTCATTTGTGGGATTGAGTTAAGGACCTACTCAGAATGTCTGCTACAATGATTTTGACCAGAGGTAATGTAAACTAGCTGAAAAGTCACTTGATACTGCATAGCAAGATCCCGCACTAGGAGTGCCAACTGCTAAGCAAGATAAGATCTTGCCTGCCTCTGTTTGTTTACGTACTACATCACTGTGGTATTGCCTGTAAATACCTTGAGAGGACCTAGGAAGAAAACAGGATGAAAACAATCAAACACCAACAGAAGAGCTCTTATCTCTCACATTTGTGTGTTTTTTCTGTGAAAGAGGTGAACACATCCCCCATGCATCTTTAGGAAGTCAAACGCTGCTCCCCATCACGCATCTGAAGTGTCTGAACAGCTCCTGAGAGGGAAGAAGGAGATGAAAAGGGACCTCTGGATTTAGAGACAACTGCTGTATCCACCAGGGAAGCTCCTCCTTGAGACAAGGTAGGACAGGAACTACAAATTTTACGGGGTTCGCATGTTGAAGCCAAACTAACGTTAGAAACCTTCTCATACTGAGTTTGGCCAATGGAGGCATAGGAAAGGTGGATATGTTCTGATAAATTCTCTCACTTGCTGAACAGGGCTGGCCTGAACTCCCTCACCTCCTTCAATGTTATCAACTCACTCTACCACAAACTAGTAAACCATCCACTAAAAGTCCCATCCCTCCAGAATCTACTACAACCCTATCGCACCACCAGACCACTAAGATCCAGCAAAAAAAATCACTTATAGGTCACTAAAGCCAATAACTCTGCTGGAGAAGCACTATTCTCTTGCGCCATTGCCAAATTATGGAACTCCCCCTCTCACCCACAATTAGCTCCGTACCATCATGCACCCACTTCAAAACTTTACTAAAAGAGCACCTAAGAACATGCTGGCTATGCCCTTGCAACTCCCCCTTTAATATCACCCACCCCCATCCACCCACTACCTTTCTTTCCAGCCTACTAACTTACCTTGATTATAGCAAGCTCGGATGCTCATAAGCCTAACTACTTATTATACAGCAGAAACTTCTTATTGTAACAACTGTTAATGTCTATTTACTCAACAGATAAGGATTCTAGTTGTCTATTGATGTACTAAGTTCTTCATCTATAACTGTTTGTAATTGTTAATTGCTATGTAAATCCAATGTAACTACTGTCTGTATATTTTAACTGTGGAGCTTTTCTCCCCAGGCCTCTGCTGAAAATGGACCTACATCCAGTCAGACACTCCCAGTCAACAAATGTAAATAAATAAATAAATAAATAATATGAACTCCAGAGCTCACAGAGATTCCCTGGCTGTTAAAGGCCAGAGGAAGAACAATTTTAAAGGAAGAAATGAGTGTTAAGGCCTTGGGAGGAAGAGGCAGGGATGCCAGCATACACAATGTATGCATCCAGCACCCCAGAAAAAAGTACAGTTGTGTTAAAGT